>NW_026731556.1:0-70000 GCF_028476545.2 Physella acuta
GATGGGATACCTAAGTGTAAATTAGTAATAAATCAAGTCTATTCTCATAAAATACTTCTGGTTACATTAAGGTCAATAAAACAAAAAAAAAATACCGTAATGAACCAAACGTTACATAAACAACAACAACAAAAAAGCAATAAGAGACAGAAACTAAACTAAACGTTACTTCCACAAAAAAGTAAAAAAAATCTCAATAAAACTCGTTATCATCTCCTGTCATTCCCTTGGGTTCAGTTTTAGAGTTAACTCTTACTGTTTTAGTAAAGAAAATTACCCTGGTGCACTGCAAAAAAAAAACAAAAAAAAAAACCCACTATGGTTTGTCTAAAAAACGTGCGACCTAGAACATTTGTGGAGTTTATTATGTTTATCAACACTATGGAGTACCTTTTTGTGTACATCCTCAACCCCCCCCCCTCCCCATTAAAATTACTATGGCGAGCTATCCCCCGAATCCCCCCCCCCCCCAAAAAAAAAAGCCACCCCACGATAGTATTGGTATACGCGCCATCCTCAGCACCTCCCACCCCAAAAAAAAAAAAAACACCCCGCGATAGTATTGGTTTATACACCATCATCAATCGCCCCCCCCCCCCCCCCCCAAGAAAAAAAAGAAGCCACCCCGCGATAGTATTGTTATGTGCGTCAGAGCGTGCTCCTGAATAAGGGAGTGAGCCGGGAGGTAATGAGGTAAAGAACTAGACCACCCCTAGCCGTGTCTTAGACCACTCCACACCATCACCAGCGCCTCAATGGGACGCCCATTGCTCACAGCTAGTCGGCTACTTACAACTCTGGGTATGGATTAAAAAAAATAATTAGGTCTTTTAGTAGTTTAAGGCAGCAAAAAATTAATATAGAATTCTTAACAGTTAAAAAAGCCTTATTCCGCAAATTAGTTTATTTCAAATAGTTCATGTTTCGGATACAATACGTAGGTGTCTTTCAACTTTTGAGCGATTTTTCGGTAACCGGAAGTGGTACTTTAATCTCCTTCTGGTTTAAAAAATTCATCAGATTTAAAAATGTTATGTCATATTTTCATAAAACAGCAAATTCTAAGAACTTATCGCTTCAATATGTTATTTATTTCAAAAAATAAAAAAAGGACCAATTTTGTCACAATCTAGCTACCCACTATTTCTATAGCTTGATTTCACTGAAAGTACCACCCCGGAGTTGTTATATTTGAAAATACGAGAGGGCTAACGGGAGATCACTCCCACTTTTATAATATTATGCTTCTTCAATAGGGCTGGTAAGTAGGTCACCAACCAGTTCTACGGCTCAATAAAACCTGCATGAGCTATAGAACTGTTTGGTGACCTACTTACCAGCCCTATAACATTTCAGGGAAAACAGCCCAGTCCAAGAAAATCTAAAAAAAAAAAAAAAAAAAAAAAAAAAAACAAACCAAAACCCCTGATATTTACAATTCGACAGGGACCATGAATTCACAGATAATGATCTTGTTCTTTGGAATGATTGGCGTACGTGTAATACAAGAAAAAATCAGATAACAATACTGAAAGTCTTAAACTTAAACTAAAACTTAAACCCTAGCCTAACAGAAATCTTTAAAATTTACACAGACTAGCTAAGAGTGCACCGTTGCTATGATAGAACGATCTAAACTTAAAACCTAATCATAAAAAGCAATTATTATTTCAATTTTAAAATGTCAAATTTTTTAAATTTCTTTTTTTTTAAATATTAACCCATATTATCCCAAGGTCTCAAATTTTTATAATTTTTTGATATGGTTTAGCTTTTGGGCACTGAATGAAGGAATGACTATGGATTTTTTTTTAAAATCAATACTTTTTTAAATATCGATTTTTAAAAAAACGTCCCATAAATGGGACGCTAGCAACGAACGGCCCCATGTACATTTATTGAAAAATAAAATCATTTTTCACGAAATATGGCTAATCACGCGAAAATTAAGCTGTATACTGATTTTGTATTGTTAGACCAATGATTTAATTGTTTAGGACAGCTAAAAATACTGATAATGATCAATTGGGTTAGCCATACCATGGTCTAAAATGCAGAAATTATGTTCAAAAGTCTAGTTTTCTTTCAATCTAGCATCCATCAAAGTGAACAACACTTGGAAATAAGTAAAGCTGTGACTAGTACATCTAATTATACACACATGGTCACAAATATTGTTATTATTCATCGAAACTGTAATATAATTAAATATAAATAATTGATTTTTTGGGGGGGGGGGGGGGGCGTACTTGAAATTTTCAGGGGTGGGGACTTAAATTTCAGGGGAAGGGTGGACATTGGTAAAAGTATGTTTTGTATATAAATTCCATTTTCTTCTGGGGGCAGAGCCCCCCCCCCCTTTCTCCGAAATGATGCCTGAAAGAAACTCTGCCCTTAGTCAATTTGCAATAGATGATCCGGTCCAGTCCCAGATGTCATCCAGCCATCTTCTCTTTTGTTACCCTCGCTATCCCCCCCCCCCCCCCCCCCCCACAGGCGTACATTAGGACATCAGACATCTTATTTCTAGGGCACGAATCCGTCTTTGGGGGCTTGTATTGAGTGTTCATGGCTCTCATCCATGTATGCACCTCACTATGCGAACAGCTCCCAATCTAACACCAGGAATCTCCTTAAAAAGTTAACAAAGTAAAGCTGGTATCGGTAACCTTTGGAGGGGGATATTATTGGGGCATGACAACTGTACACAGCTAATTCACATTTCTGCTATATGTAGCTTAAGCTCTCTTATATGAAGAGAGTTAACCAACCCCCATGACTGAATCATTTCACCTAAATCGTGGCCATTGTTATTATTCTGGTTTGTTATAATTTTAATATCACGCGCTAGTAAATATACAGCAATACTAAATTAGTTTGTATTCAATGGTATTAAATACTTCAGTAAGTGTAATTCTGAAAACTTAAAAATAAAATGTAAGTTTTTCAATATTTGCAATTTTCTAATACAATAATATATAAGAAAATATAGCTCAAGGTCATAATTAAATATCTATAAATACTACTTAACACCCCAAAGTCAACAGTTAACAAAGTCAACAATTGTTTCACCATAAATACCCATTTAACATAAATGTTTGCATCTGTGTTTCACGCTAGTGTCCAATAAATGTGACGTTTGTGTAAAAATCTGCATAAATATAGGTCAAGGTCATAATTAAATATCTATACATACTACTTAACACCCCAAAGTCAGCAGTTAACAAAGTCAACAATTGTTTCACCATAAATAACCATTTAACATAAACATTTGCATCTTTGTTTCTCGCTAGTGTCCAATGAATGTGACGTTTGTGTAACAATCTACATGGGGCCATTCGTTGCTAGCGTCCCACTTATGGGACGCTTGTTGTACACTTGATATAACGAAGTAGTAAAAAAAATTGTTATTTTTATATTTTTATCAGATAGAAATATGGTACTGCTACAAGTTTCAAATGTATTTTGCACTTCAAATGTTAATATTTTAGAAGATATGCATTATCCTGTGCGCATGTTTTCTTTTTTCCGCCATTTTGACAAGTCCTGCAAATCCGGCACTATAACATTTTTCTAAATTAATTTTTTTCACAAAACACACACAAATTCAATAGTCTAGCCATTTTCAAATACAATGAAACATAATTTGTGTTTTAACTAGTTTTTAATAAATTTTAGCAATTTTTTTACCAAGCGTCCCATAAGTGGGACGCTAGCAGAATATGGGTTAAAAACACGATTCCAAAACCCCAATCATTAAACCACCCCTCTCCTCCCACCCCCAATCGGTGCATCTTAATAGCCTGGAAATGACGCATCTATTTTTAACGCACGGAACCAATTATATCTCACGACCTTGAAATCTTAGGTCACGATAGTCACGCACGCGCAGTGACGTAGTTTACTATTACGAGAGTGGTCTCCCATGGTCCGGTATCACTACTATAAACCAATCCACCCCCCCTATTTTTTTTCTTTTCTCCCAAGGGAAGCAACTGTATCAGCGACCACTCGAAATAGTTGAATTAAATATTTCTTGTTGATACGCTAAATTTCATTTGTTTCGGGATATTAGGTGGGTATTGAGGGACGTGTTTACACTGTAAACTTCGTAATTTTTAAAGTACTCGACAGGAGGGTATTGTACAGTCTTAGTTTACATGGTCTGATTTCTTTTACTATAGGGAATCACAAGATTGAGATGAGGTTGGTTCTAGGGTAGCTAATATTTATTTTTTAGGTAGATAAGGGGGCGGCGTGGTTGGGCGGAAAGCGTATGATTACTTACTCCGAGAGTCTCGAGTTCGGACTATGGGCAGATGTGACTCGTTACCTAGCAACTTGTCTAGGAGAGTAAAACTCCTAAATTAAACAACATCAAATTGTTATTGGGTGGGCACAGGTCATGAGAGCATGCAGGCTGAAGTCGGAGTCAACGGGTCATATGACGCTTACTTTTTAATTGACACGTCATATATAATTACGTTGGGGTAAATCTTAACAGAGGGAGATAAAAGTAAGGCCGGTCAAGTAAATCCTGGAGGAAGAGAGTAGAAGATGAAACAAAGGCCGCTGGACTTTCGAGGGCAAAACTAAAGAGAGCCGCTCAAAACAAAGTCATATTGAGAGGTATGCAGCACTTCGTTCCTCATGGGCCACATAGGAATAAGTTAAGTCAAATATTCTCCAAATTTAGAATTAAGAAGTAACAAGAAGAAATGAGGTAAGTGCCGATCCATCGAGGAGTAATGACTACAACGTATATCGTCTTATGTGGCCACGGCGAGGAAACGACTGATTCACTTCTCACTTAACCACAAGCCTCACAAGTGGCAAGTTAGTTAACTCAGTCAATGGATTCGGTTACGTCTAGTTAGCTGACTAATGTAATCGGTTACGTCTAGTTAGCTGACTAATGTAATCGGTTACGTCTAGTAAGTTAACTAATGTAATCAATTACGTGAGTTAATTAATGTAATCGGTTACGTGTGAAGTTAGCGGACTATTGTAACCGGTTACGTGTAGTTAGTTAACTAATGTAATCGATTACGTGTAGTTAGCCCACCTAACTTAACCGGTAACGGGTAGT
Organism: Physella acuta; assembly: GCF_028476545.2. Taxonomy (NCBI): domain Eukaryota; kingdom Metazoa; phylum Mollusca; class Gastropoda; family Physidae; genus Physella; species Physella acuta. The sequence goes on from NW_026731556.1 coordinate 5,090, forward strand.
TAGTTAACCCAGTCAATGGAGTCGGAAACGTGTAGTTAACCCACCTAATGTAATCGGTTACGTGTAGTTAGACGTAAATACAGACACTGGTTTATCAAAATGGATTTTTAATCAACCATTAGGCAGTCATTATCATAAATTAGTCATTATCTGATGACCATTATAAATGTGATCCATCATTTAAAAAACAACAACAAACAAACTATAAATCATGCTAATGTAATATTCAGGTTAATTAAAAATCCATTATTGATGAGTGTTTTAAACATATTTTTTTAACGGCATATAATAAATATAACTTTACATTAAAAACAATAAGAGGAAAACAAACCCATTTGAGAATTCGTGTAGCTTTCATCCCAAATAACAAAATTCTTTTATGTAGCCTATAGACAACAAGCCATCATATTTGAACAAAAATTGCATAGATAATTCAACAGTTAGATACAACTGCAACAAATCCCTTGTACAAATCCACAGTTTAGATGAAATATATCCATCACATAAACAACACATCGCACAATGTTGTGACTAGTGTTCTATATTAAAACTTCACAAAAGGATGAAAAAGAATTTCTTAAAACTTATCCTAGAATCTCATTGTCCGGCTTTTTTAAAAAAAAAAAAAAAAAAAAAAAAAAAAAAAAAAAAAAACGACAGGGCTATCGTTTTAAGTAATGAATACCGCTTGTTGTTTTAACTAAGGGGATGAACGACTGTATCTGAGTAACGTCCCCTGTGCTAGGCCGAGTTACCCTTCCAATCTGTTTTAAGCTGGGCTGTCCAGAGTTGTGACGTCACTTAGACGCATTGCATCATGGTTCTATCTCCCCGTTGTGTTTTTCCTCTTCTGACATTGATATGTATATTTCTATTTCTACTTTCACTCTTTCACAAAACAACATTCGTCGTGTCGAAAACTAAAACGTCTAGAACATCTGTCAGGAAGTTTGTTGTTTATTTTATTTTATTTTTAAATTAAAAAAAAAAGATTTGCCCAGTTATCTAAGTAATCACAATCTATAACAAAAATCCTAGCCGTTCTTAATTATTTGTTCGTTCTTAATTATAATGCAGGAAGGGATTTCCTCCAACACAATTAAGTATGACGCCAACTTGTTATGTGCCTTATAGGTCGTTGACTCCAATATCATCCTGCTTTACTTTTTGGATTTGCTTCCATAGCCTTTGTCCAACCAAGAACAAACTACAAGCATGCACTTTTTTTTTAAATTTTGGAGTTGTCTTTCCTAGAAGAGTGGCTGTCCCCAGGCTCATCTGCCGGGGGTTCGAACTCCATTCTATTCGGTTTAGCAACCATGAGCTTTCCCTACTCGAGCACCCGACCCAAGAAAAAAATCGAATACTTACTTATTCGATACCATAACCGTAATCTTTTAAAAAAGTCAACAGAATGGAAAAGAAACATCGATACGCTCCTATATTTCTTTATCAGGTAACACTGGAGAGACGTAAAAAAATCAAACAAAGAAACACAAAGAACCCGGAAAAATATAATTCAAAACACACAAGAATAGAACACGCTGGCTCGAAATATGAGGAAAAAAAACAAAAACACAACAACAGAGAGAAGAACCAAAGCACGAGGGTAATCTGTTGTAGTTGTAGATTAACTGGACGTGTTTTTGGGCTAAATGAGAATCTCTTGCGTGGGCCACTCATCACGCTACTGATCTCACCACTGATCACGCTACTGATCACGTGAGATCTAGCCACGAGAGCCCCCACTCTCATTAATTAAACAGATTAAACACATCGTCACGAGTGACTGCTGCTCGGCTTGGGGTGGGTGGGGGATGGGTCGAGGGGGGGGGTCTATGGGTTATGTAATGTGGAAGTGGGAGGTCCATGCAATTTTCAGGGTGTAGGGGATATAAAATGTTGCTGGTGTGTGACTTCATCAGGGGTGGCATGTCATGGTGTGGAGTTGATTGATTGGGCAAATGGTAGGTGTAGAGTTAAATGTTGGGGCGTAAGGGCTGGTAAGTAGGTCACCAACCAGTTCTACGGCTCAATACAACCTGCATGAGCCATAGAACTGGTTGGTGACCTACTTACCAGCCCTATATGAGCAAATGGTAGGTGTATTGTTAAATGTTGGGGCTATAGGGGCTAATGGTTAAATGTTGGGTTTAGGGGCAAATGGTAGGTATATTGTTAAATGTTGGGGGTATAGGGACACATGGAAGGTGTATAGATACATTTTGGGGCTATAGGCATAAATGGTAGGTGTAAATGTTGGGGCTAAAAGGGCAAATGGTAGATGTATAGATAAATGTTGGGGGTATAGGGGCAAATGGTAAGTGGACAGTTACATGTTTGGGCTTTTGGGACAAAAGGTCGATTCATTGTTTGGACAACATTTGTACATGGCGATTAAGTCAAACTAACACATTGACTGGAATAGGTAACAGGCAGCTGTCATGACAAAAAGGGACGGACCTCATGACACCAAATGACCGACGTTATGACAACTAACTGACGTCATGAGATAAAATGATGCCAGAGTCATCAACGTCACTGAAGCCGTCAGAAACTACGTCATGACACCACGTCATGACACCACAGGAGAAAACAAAATGGCGCTAACGTCTCCTAGAGGGAGGTTTTCGATAAAGTTGTGTGACAAGGATGGATGGCAACAAGTCTAGCGTGGTGATGGTTGGGTGGAGGGGGGGGTGGTGGGAGGGATAGACTGATGGATTGATGCATGACTGGGTGCATGGATTGATGAATGGATGAACAGATGGATTGATGGATGGTGGAAACGATGATGTGTAGGTGAACAGATGGATACAGGAATAAATGGATAGAAAGATGGATGGATACATCAAAATATGGATGGTTGAATTAATAGATAGTTGTAGTATGAATGATGGTTAGCCGGATAAGTAAATTATACGAAAAACGACTCAAAACATTAATATAAAAAGAACAGTGAATGTTGACGTTTATACATAAAATAAATCAATACACAGTAAAATGTAATTCATCCTCAACAACGTCTACACAGAAAAGGTAATTCAGACTTGTCCAAACATTCTAAATCATCTGTTGGGGCGTTTTTATTATTAATGAGAAGAGGATGGTTTTCTTTTGAGGATAATTTTTACATTCAGGCTACGATCTCAAACGTTATATTTTTTTTACAAATGTTTGTAGAAATAACCATATTTTATTACAAGGACTTTGTATTTTAACATCGATTTCAACGACAACATGAAGTCTGGCTCGGATGACACGAATCAGAGAAGTGGTCAATACTTTGGTACTAACTGGACAGGTTAATATTCCTAATGAACTGACTCTCTAAAATATCTATAAGTAACGCACCTTTTAATTTAGTAATCACGAAGTATGGATTTACTAAAGGAAAATACAAGCGTAAATCTATAGCTAAATTCAGACGCACCGTAAAACTCGATACATATTCTTTTAAAATAATATTTGGTTCAATTTTCAATTAATATGAAGGAAAATAATATGACAGTTGGAATGAAATAAAAGAATCAGGCAGTGACAATCATCTGTTATAAGTTCGGTTAAACAAAAAGTTAAAGCACGCATTCTAACCATAAACATACCAGCGAATTTCGGACAAAAAAGATTGAAATTACCGATAGCAGTATATTCGAGGGTCAAAAAGATTTATTTATTTAAAGTTGAAAGAATAATATCCAAGGAGAAAAAAAAGAATGATATTTCATTGTTTAAGGGATGAGTTATTAGGATAAAATGCTGATTTATCAATGTCATGTACGATTGTAAAAAGGCAATCACTTCAATGGTAAATAAAACAGCATTTTCAATGATTAATAAATCATACATTTAAGAGTAAATGAATGGTACATTCAAATCTAATAATATATTAGATTTTAAGTTAAAATGTTGAAACTATTTGAAACATTCGTAGATAAAAAAATTGGTACATTTGTAGGTAAACATTCTAAGGTTAAAGGATATGACATTTGAAGATCAACGGATGATACATTGGAAAATAAAACCAGGGTACAATCAAATGTAAATTGGAGGTACATTTGAAGGTAAAAATGATGGTACATTCTAAGGTAAAAGGATGGTACGTTACAAGTTAAAAGCGAAGAAGTATAAAAAAAAACAACAATGTCTATGTGTAAAACCAAGTAGTCAAAGTTCCTAGCCGTACTGATTAAGTTCTACCCAGCGGAGTTTTATTGCCATTAAATCATTAAACCAGCCCCGACTCCCGAACAACAACGACATAAAAAAGCGAACGTCCAACACAGCCTAAATTATTGCCTATCACCCTCCCTAGACCGCGGCCCAGGCCGATGTTTAATCCTATTTTTGGGATTAGATTAACCATAAACTAGACGCTGTTAGCCAATGTTTTATGATTTATCGCCTTCTACGCACAATTTTTTTTTTATGGAAATAGACCCCCCTGTTCTTGTTACATCCTTGAAGCTTGTCTGGACGCCCCTTGATTTGGAACATTTAGATCCAGCCCAGAGCTTTACACCGGCTGATGGCGCTTTACACCGGCATCGCGGCATAAAGACTGCATTGAATTTCACCAGAGATTGTAATCAACATGAAAAGAATCGCTCACATATACCAGATATTGTAGACGTGATGTGGGGGTGGGGGAGCTGGGTGGGGTGGGGTAGATATTCGATATATCATTATCGCTTCTCCCCTTATGTGAGGGAGGGGGGTCGTATCATTAACGCCCCCGAATGAAGGGGATCGTATCATTAGCGGCCCCTGTGTCGGGGATCGTATCATTAGCACATCCAACCATAGGCAGTTCCAAAGCTCCATGAGACCATTAAATCTGGCCCCCATGCGCCCAACATGGATGTATTAAATCCCCTTATTCCTTTTTTCTGTATCGGAAGACAAGAATCGAGATGCTTTAACAGCAAAAAAAAAAAACTGGGTAAAAAGTCTCTGAAAGACAGGACAGGACAGTTCTTAGGTCTAGACACTAGTTCATCTGACAGTTTCTCCAGCTCATCGTGGAGATGGTTGCCCGGGGGGTCAGCGGCAGCGAGGGAGACTGAAGTACACCTAGAGGCGTCGTAGGGGAGCACATAACAAAGACAGTTGTCTGGGGTAACCACAGACAGCACCGGTGGAAGAATTCGAGTAGTCCATTTTTAGAGGTCCTCCCCCGCAAAAGTAAACCACAGACAGCAACGGTGGAAGAACTCGAGTAATCCATTTTTAGAGGTCCACCCCCGCAAAAGTAAACCACAGACAGCAACGGTGGAAGAACTCGAGTAATCCATTTTTAGAGGTCCACCCCCGCAAAAGTAAACCACAGACAGCAACGGTGGAAGAACTCGAGTAATCCATTTTTAGAGGTCCACCCCCGCAAAAGTAAACCACAGACAGCAACGGTGGAAGAATTAGAGTAGTCCATTTTTAGAGGTCCTCCCCCGCAAAAGTAAACCACAGACAGCAACGGTGGAAGAACTCGAGTAGTCCATTTTTAGAGGTCCACCCCCGCAAAAAATAACCATAGACAGCACTGGTGGAAGAATTCGAGTAGTCCATTTTTAGAGTTCCACCCCCGCAAAAGGTAACCACAGACACCAACGGTGTACCACCCCCGCAAAAACACTCATGTACAACTCCGATATCCACACACACTTTCACATCTGTTTCCTACTCTCATACACATACCACATAACTCATACGTTGCCCAAATGCTCCTTAACACACATATACCAAGACTCCCTTACCCCACACACTAGATACCCACACCGTCTCCACACACCACACACTAAACTCATTAGTAGAACGATGAAAAAAAAGGAGCGGTCGACGGTCGATAAGAGGGACATAAATGACAACGTCATCTCATTAATTCATGCCTGTCACTTTAATTACTCCACATTTCACATCGGTTACGAGTACAGTATCTTCTTTGAAATCAAAACCGAAGAATTTTTAAGTAATTTAAACAGCGTGCGTGCGTGCGTGTGTGTGTGTGTGTGTGGTAGAGAGAAAGAGAGAGAGAAGTGTGTGTGTGTGTGTGTGTGTGTGAATGTAGGAATCAGCGAAGGAGTGACAAAAAGCGATACCAAAGTTAAATTAATATTTGGCTTCAAAAAGTGAATGATCGAAGTTTGATTTTTTCTTCGTAATTTAGACATGTGAAACGTTAACCATAAACAAGTTTTAAGATCACATATAGATAATACTAATGACATCAAATTACATTCAGATAACGACATGGATTGAATATACGAATGCTAGACTAGGCTGTGTGTAATACTCTAGTTAACACGACATAATTTTAACAGCAACAGGACTAATTAATACCACAGCTGATTGAAGTCTTATGGTTCAAATCCCTGAGAAAACCATATCACAAGTTGTGTCGATGATACATTAAACATAACATCTTGGTGTAGTGTAAAACGTGTCTTGTGTCTTAAATAATAAAATGGTTCTTAGACTGGTTTCGATCGAACCCCAGGGTTCGGTGAATCAGCCTCAGGGGTTCGGCGGAGTTCAAGACACACACCCGATTCATAAAATTCACGATCAGATTTTATCAGCGAGGACTATTAAGAAGGGTTCACTGAATGAGCATATGCAACTCGTGGGGGTTCGGTGCCTCCAAAAAGGCAAAGAACCACTGTCTTACATGGTACAACGTGTACAACGTCTTCAATGTGAAAAATGTCTAGTGTCTTAAATGTTAAAATATGAAAACAGTGTGTCTTAAATGTAAAATATGAAAACAGTGTGTCTTAAATGTTAAAATAAGAAAAATGTGTCTTGAATGTACTAAGAAATATGAAAAAAATGTATCATAATTGTTAAAATAAGAACGATCTGTCTTGAAGGTTACATTATTTAAAAAAAAAATGTGTTAAATGTTAAACGCCTCTTGTGTCACATTTTAAAAATGTGAACCGTATCTTAGATATTTAAAAATTACACGAGTATTAACCATGAATACGTGTCCATTTCTAAGTTTACATACATGTAACATCATAAGCATCAGCTCGCACCCAATCTGCTCATGGCTCCAATGTGGCTCCCAGACTCCCAACATAGCATTGATTTTGTTAATTAGATCTAATAATGATCGTATTTTTCCTGCGGTCGAAGAATCTTAAAAGACACGTGGGCGAGATAATTGATCATGCAAGACACATTGCGATGTCTGAAAGAGGGATAAGCATGTATGTTGTTTACAAAGAGAATCAACAAGGGAATAACAGCCCATATAGCGCAAGGGGTTAATAATTTGATCAAACAGCCCAATGACCTAACAATAGCTCAAATAGCGGAATGAGTTAATAGCAGCTTAAAGAGCTTAATGACAACAAGAGCTCAAATAGCGCTATGGACCAACAACAGCTTAAAGAGTTCAATGACTTAACAAGAGCTCAAAGAACGCGATCAGTTAACAACATATCAAATAACGCGATGCGTTTAGTATACTTTAAATAGCGCAATGAGTTAGCAACAGTTTAAAGGACACAGTTAACAACAGCTTAAATAGCTCAATCCGGTAACTAGAACTCAAAGCTTCAGCAAGTCAAAAGCGCATTGAGACAACTATTGCCAAAAAAAAACCAATGTTCGAAGTTTCTTCAAATAACATGCTGATGTTGAATGAATGGCTAACCATTTCATACTGAACCACAACGGGAAGTTTGTTAACTATTGCGTAAAGCAGTCGAATGTCCTTTTTTTAAAAAAAAAATGTGTATGAATATGGAATTGTTATTTATTTCATACAGAGCTACAACGATTTGGTTGTTAACTATTACGTAAAACGGTCAGAATTCTTGTGCACGATTATGTCCAACCAATTATTAAAATAACATGCGTCTCTGCTACCTCGTGACCAAGATTACATACAGAAGCTGAACGCGATTTTGACGTTTTCTCTTGAGCAGGCTACCCAACGTTTTAACATTCATTTATTCCAAGACTACCCAGACCCCGAGTGTGGAGGGGGTGGTGGCTCTGGGTTACATTACAGGCAGGTGTCTCTATCACCAGACGAGCTTTGCATCTTGTTAAAAGATAAACGGTACGACGGGGCGTGTGCGTGATTTATATATGCTATAATGAGTTAGGTTTTTTTTTTACTGACATAAACAGACATACGGGAACTTGTGTTAAGGATTAAAAAATAGCTATTGATTAGAAAAATGAATGTGCACTTTTAGCTTAAATTGATTTTAATTTTAATAGTTTAATTAATTACTAAAGTGTTAAAAATAAGTAAATATAAATACAAACATATATATATATATATTTATATATATACATATATATATATATTTATATATATACATATATATATATATATATTTATACATATACATATATATATTTATATATATACATATATATATTTATATATATACATATATATATATTTATATATATACATATATATATATTTATATATATATATATATATATATATATTTATATATATACATATATATATATATATATATATATATATATATATATATATATATATATATATATATATATATATATATATATATATATATATATAAAAGTGTGTATGTGTACATTTAAAAATGAATATATTTGCATACGTTTATCTAGAACACCTATGAATATGTACAATGTAAAATATATTATGTATTATATATACATATATATATATATATATATATATATATATATATATATATATATATATATGTGACCTAGGCTAGTTGCATCTTTCCTGTTCGCAACGCCAAATGTGACCTTCCCCGAGTCTATCCTGCCCGACAACGCCAATTGTAACGAGTTGAACCACTCATGCTACACAACATCGACTACAGTAGAAAGACTCGAAGATGCAGGTTCGCTATTGATCCTTTTATTACATGAATCAAGAAATGCTTCAATATAACACAATGAATCAACAGGAATGTTTCACAATAATAGTCTGAATCAACTGACCCCCTAACAGTCCTCACTAGGCTTCATATAACTGAATCCACATGTCTATTGTCCTTCTTAACACAATATAACCAACTTGAGTATGTCACACAGACTGACTGATCTAAAGCAAGCGATGAAACGGAAAGAGAGAGTTCAGTCGTCCCCTCCTATTTATGCCTTGTATCCGTACTCGTCTCCGTACTTGTATTCCTCCGTAATCGATACTTGTACTCGATGTCTCCGACCACTAGTTGCGTAGTTCTAACATACAGTCCGTGGAATAACATCTGCATCCCATCAATCAAAGTTGACAGGCCGTCTGAATCTCCTTGTACCGTTTCCCAAAATAGCACGCGTTGGCTTTGAGATTGTTATCAGCCCGACCCAATAAGCCACCTGTTATGTTGCGTCAGACTGCAACACTGCGTCTCGGCTTCTCGTTCGTTATCAGATTTGTAACTAGTGGCTAGGCCTACCCTAGTCACATCCACCCCTGCCTTTTTTGTGTGTTTTCAACCACAAACAACGCCTGGCAGGTGCACTCCTCCAGAGTCAATCGCATAATCGTAAAAAAAATTTTATTGTTCCACTCATTGTCCACGACGTCCCATTCGTATACGATTGACAGTTATACCTATTTCACATCTCAACTGTGTCTACATTGTCTTCCTGAGACACAAAACAGTTCTAGAATTCACATCCACCCTTTTCGTTTGGTGCCTTCACCAGTTCACTTTTATAGCTTTTTGAACAGTCTGTTCTCATACCAGCGCGACCATGAAAGACTTGATGGTTGCTGACAAAAAATTTCGTCTTCCTTCTGTTCCTCAAACTTCTCCGCGGACCACTTATCTGATGGTCTACTGTCTCTCTGCTTCTGGAAGGAACGGGATCCTCTTTGTTGCCGTTATCCTCCACTTGTGTATCGCGGTTGTTCTGATGATGGTGATATGGTTCCGGGATGGGTATGTGAATTTCCGATATAGTTTCCGGTTCCCTAATTGTCTTGGATTTCCTTGTGTGTAACTGCTCTTCTTGCCTATTCCAATATTTCTTTAATTGAGCAATATTCGCCCACCGATCCGGTTTGGCGTGATCGATGGGTCTTATCTTAAAGGGGCCACCTGCTGCTTTAGGCATCTCCACGACTTGCCATATCTCCTGTCCCCAGAGATCGTGGATTTTGTTTCTGCCTAACGGGTGACTACGCAGTAATACCCTGTCATTCAGTTTGAGTGGCGGGTCCTTTGTCTGTACCGGCGGTTCCCTTCGCCGTGCTTCATGTTCTAGTCTTTCCTGTACTACCCTGTACATTTCTCTAATTCTTCTCATATGTTCATTCACATATTCCAGTGCGGTGTATGAGCCAGTCATACTCTCCTTTTTTCCTAAGAACAAATCAAGAGGGAGTCGAGCCTCCCGTCCGAACAGCAACATGTATGGCGTAAAGCCGGTTGTGGCATGGGGTGTGCAGTTGTATAGATATACCAACTCTGGGAGAAAATCAGGCCAACGTTTTTTCTGTTCAGGTTCTAGCGTACGCAGCAAATCATGCATGCTGCGGTTGAACCGTTCACACTGTCCGTTTCCTTTCGGATTAAATGTGGTTGTTCTAGATTTGTTAATCCCGTAGTGGCTGCACAGTTGGTTAATTACTTCTGACTCGAAAGCCCTTCCTTGGTCAGAATGTAATTGTCTTGGTATGCCATATTTGATGAACCAATGTTCTATTAAGACCTTTGCCACTGTTTTGGCAGTCTGATCTCGCGTGGGCACCGCCACCGTCCATTTGGTGAATACATCAGTCATTACCAACACATGTTCCGTCCCATCCGATGATTGCTCCAACGACGTAAAGTCCATAGCCACAATCTCTAGTGGTTTTGTCGCTAGTAGGTGTCCTGATGGCTGTCTCATTTTGACAACTGGCATTTTCGCATGCTGACACCTCACACAAGCCTCACAATGGCGTTTGACCTCCATTTCCATATTGGGCCAGTAACACCTCCGTCGTAATATCTTGTGCGTCCTGTCCTGACCCTGGTGTCCTGCCCTGTCATGTGCCAACCTTAGCACTTCTTCTCGTAACTGTCCAGGCACCACCACCTGGTGTATTGTCCCATCAATTTGGTCATGAATTCTCCGCATGAGAACACCATCCTCTATACTGAGACGGTCCCACTGACTCAGTATTTTCTTTGTTTCTCGACCAAATTGTTCTCTTTCCCTTCTTCCTGGGAATTTTTGTTCCTGGACGTATTTCAATAGCGGTTGTAAGCCACTATCCGTTCTCTGGGCATCTCTTATCTTTTGGTGATTAAGGCAATTAAAATCACTATTGTCCATATGTCCGGGTTCCGTGGATATGTGCTCCACCCCGGTCTGCCCGTTCTGCATCACTTGTACCCCATGAGGGATATCTGTTGACGCTCTGACCTCACATATTCCTGTCAGCGTTTCTTTCTCATCGCCCGGTCTCTCGTAAGGATTCCTTGATAAGGCGTCCGCATTGCCATTGGACCGCCCCGGGCGATACTTTATCTCTAGGTCAAAGAGTGCCAATTCTGCTGCCCATCGCTGTTCGATGGATCCCAACTTTGCTGTCTTTAGGTGACTCAAGGGGTTATTGTCAGTGTATACCACACATTTAGCACCTAATAGATAGTCCCTGAATTTCTCAGTCACAGCCCATTTTAATGTCAAAAGTTCTAGTTTCATGGCGCTGTAATTTGTCATGTTCCTCTCTGATCCCTTCAGAGCTCGACTGGCATACGCAATAACCCTGAAACCTTGCTTTTGTTGTTGTGATAGCACAGCTCCCAGACCTTTAGAGCTGGCGTCAATTTCTAGCCGAAATGGTTTGTCAAAGTCTGCGTATCCTAATATCGGCGCCTCTGTCAAAGCCTTTTTCAATAGCTTAAATGAGTTCAGGCATTCATCAGTCCATAATTCACCTATCAGTTGTGTTTTACCTTTCTTTTTCTCCTTACTGTGTTTCTTTGTCATTTTGTTTACCAAGTCATGCAATGGTGCGGCAATTTTTGCAAAACCAGGCACAAATTTTCTACAATAGGAAGCAAAGCCCAAGAATGATCTGACCTCTACTGTAGTTGTTGGCTGTTTCCATTCTTTAACAGCTGCAATTTTATCTGGGTCAGTGGCGATGCCATCCGACGAAATCACGTAACCCAAAAAATGTACCGATTTCAGACCGAAGCAGCATTTGTCTGGGTTCAGCTTTACTCCTATCTCCCTAAGACGGAGAAACACTTGTTCTAATCTTTTTAGATGGTCCTCCCAAGTTTTTGAGTAAACTAGAATATCATCCAAATACACCAACATTATTTGAAATAGAAAGTCACTCATAGCACTCTGCATTACTCGCTGGAATGTAGCAGGTGCATTAGTTAGACCAAACGGCATACGGGTCCACTCGTACAGTCCCAGTGGAGAAATAAATGCAGTTTTATGTTGATCGTTGGGGTGCATGGCCACTTGGTGGTAGCCACTAGCCAAATCCAAGGTAGAAAAAAATCTTGCTCCCCCCAACGCATCAAGACATTCATCAATACGAGGCAAGGGGAATGCATCCCTTCTTGTGATATTGTTCAATTTCCGGTAATCACAACACAGTCTTATCTCCCCTGACTTCTTTTTTACCACTACTATCGGTGCCGCATACGGGCTCGTACTGGTTGTAATAATTCCCTTTTTTAGTAGATCATTCAGGTGTGCTTTCACCGCCGAGTAGTGACTCGGTGGTAATCTTCGATAAGGTTGCGCCACCGGCTTGTCTTGTAGTAAGGGTATCTGGTGTTTTATTACTTCCGTGTACCCCAAATCACCCTCATACGAGGCAAATATATCACTGTATTTCTTCAGCAATTCATTTAGTTTTGGGTCCTCAGTTTCCGGGAATGTATATGATCGGCCATCCTCTTTCTTCACCTCGGCCGTCACATTGACCGACCTAATTGTTACTTCATTACTGCTGGTATTGCTCAGTTCGATACACTGTGCCGACCTTAGTACCTCGACGTTCTGTGGTACTCCTACCAGAGTGTTAGGCGGTATAAAAATTTCTTCATCCAAAACATTTGCCACTAATCCTTGAACTAGTCCATTTTCCGCTGATGTGTATGTCCGCAGTAACACGACGCCTGCCCTCAGTGCGGCGCCACATGGTTCTATCATCACATCACCATTCACGCTTCTATCACCAATTTGTAATGTGATTGCCTTGACCGTGTTTGCCGGGACTGCTGTCCTTCCTCTGGTCTTGGCAAACCTGGCCAACTTGGATCCCCGACCTGGTGTGGTCGATCCGACAATATTTGTACGAAATTCTGGCAACTGGCCAAGAATATTCATGCCCAACAGGCAAGGTATATTTGACACATTTGTCTCTAGGTTGTGTTTCGTAACGAACACCCCAACCTGCTTCAACCTATGTCCTGCCACCACGACATCCGCCAGAAAATAACCACAGTATGGAATGGTTAGTCCATTAGCTGCCGTCAGGCGCATGCATGTGTCAGACCTCAACCTATGGTCTTTTCCTTTCATCCATTTGGTGTAAAAATTTTCCGTGATTGTCGTCACCTGGGAGCCTGTATCCACAATTGCCTTCACCGCGATGTCCCCAATCGTAATCACCATTTCGGGACAGACTCCCATCATTTTGCTTCTTGGGCCATACCCTCGCCCCTCTGTAGCCTGGCCCTGCCTTACAGAGGACGACCGTTTCCCTGGCAGTACCGTGCCATATGTCCGGGTTGTGAACAGGACAAACAAATTGGTCGACCGTCGGCCGTCCATTGGAGTGATGGCTTGGCCGGACGCGGCCGTCCAACCCGTCCCTGTTTTGTCCCGTTCTTTTCCCGATTCTCAGCTGTTGACCTGCTTTCTAACCTCTCCAAACGTTGGTCAACCTTATCTAGGTGGGCCAACAGTTGAGCCATCATGGTCTCCATCGTGTCGGCCCCTGTGGGTGGGGATTGTCTCTGTTCAGGCACCGAGACTTTGTCCACCGAACAGTTCGATTGGTCCTCATCCTCGGACCTGCGGATCGCTGAGTTCCTGACCTGAAGGAAGGTCAACTGCGGGTCTTTGTGGACCTCCTCTTTCAGCTCTCTTCTTAGGATCGGGGTTGCCAGCCCCTCAATGAAATGGTCCCTCAGTAGGCGCACATCAATGTCAGGTGTTTTGACCTTTACCGAATCAAAGGCCCTGTTCATCCGGTGTGAGTACTCCATCACACTCTCCGCCATTCTCTGCCTTAAGCCTACGAACCCTGCTAGCAGTTGCGATCCCGACCGTCTCTCCCCAAAGGTCTCCATAATCAGATCCAGCACCTTATCTGGATCTGATTGGATGGTTTTATCGTGGCATTTGACCTCTGCCCTAACCGTCTCTCCTATGCTGCCCATCAGCAGTCTTAATCTTTCCTCTGGTGACATGCCTCTCGAGGCCCAGGCCGCTTTGACCTCTTCACTGAACCTGTTGGTTAAAGTGGGATCACCGTCCCCGTAAAATTTGTTAATGTGGGACTCTCTGGGTAGGACCACTATATGGGTCTGCTTCTCGTCCAGAGTAGACATTTTATTCCGTAAGTAAAACAAAAGAGTTCTTTCTTACCGTGTGTGTATGAAAAAATTTTCCTCAATTTTCACAGTTCCTGAATGTCCGAATTCACATACACACAAAACACAGTTATGCACAAGGTTGACTATGGGTGCCTAAATCGGCAAGTCTAGTTGAATTCACCCTGATCCGACGACGCCAAATGTGACCTAGGCTAGTTGCATCTTTCCTGTTCGCAACGCCAAATGTGACCTTCCCCGAGTCTATCCTGCCCGACAACGCCAATTGTAACGAGTTGAACCACTCATGCTACACAACATCGACTACAGTAGAAAGACTCGAAGATGCAGGTTCGCTATTGATCCTTTTATTACATGAATCAAGAAATGCTTCAATATAACACAATGAATCAACAGGAATGTTTCACAATAATAGTCTGAATCAACTGACCCCCTAACAGTCCTCACTAGGCTTCATATAACTGAATCCACATGTCTATTGTCCTTCTTAACACAATATAACCAACTTGAGTATGTCACACAGACTGACTGATCTAAAGCAAGCGATGAAACGGAAAGAGAGAGTTCAGTCGTCCCCTCCTATTTATGCCTTGTATCCGTACTCGTCTCCGTACTTGTATTCCTCCGTAATCGATACTTGTACTCGATGTCTCCGACCACTAGTTGCGTAGTTCTAACATACAGTCCGTGGAATAACATCTGCATCCCATCAATCAAAGTTGACAGGCCGTCTGAATCTCCTTGTACCGTTTCCCAAAATAGCACGCGTTGGCTTTGAGATTGTTATCAGCCCGACCCAATAAGCCACCTGTTATGTTGCGTCAGACTGCAACACTGCGTCTCGGCTTCTCGTTCGTTATCAGATTTGTAACTAGTGGCTAGGCCTACCCTAGTCACACATATATATATATATATATATATATATATATATATATATATATATATATATATATAGTATTTAATAAGTATTTCAAGTAGACAACTTCCGCTTGAAGCTGCCTGCTGAGCACTGCCCTCTCAATTACCCCTCTTCCCACCAACTCTACCAGTCCAGGCCAATTACTGTGATCTGGACAAAAGAAGACACCGAAACCTCAGCGAGATGTCCAAGTGGTGATCACCCCCCCCCCCCAACCCTTCTCCCCTCTCCCACCCCCCACCCCAGCCCCACCAATAACGTAACGACGGGGTAGACACAATGAACACCCCCAGTGCTAGCGAAGTGGAAGGCTAAAATCAATAGAAATATCGACACAGAAGGCTAAGATTGAATCAATGCATCCGCGATTGTTAGCCTCGGGGCGTCGCCACTGTTCTTACAGCGGTGCTTTAAGACTGGGTGGAGGGGAGCACAAGGAGGCTGGCTGGCTGGCTATAAAAACAAGGCAGTCTCACATACAGTATAAACCGATTAGGCCTAAATATATATATATATATAAATATATATATATATATATATATATATATATATATATAAATTTATATATATATATATATATATATATATATATATATATATATATATATATATATTGCGTATTATATTATGAGTACATTACAAAGGCTAGATTTCCACTGGTCAAGTTGGGGATAGCTTATTACCCCCATCATCTGTATATATATAAATATATATATATATATATATATATATATATATATATATATATATATATATATATATATATATATATATATATAGTGTAAGATATATGTTATGATTAAAAAGAAACAAGAATTCTATCAAAATTGTAACTAGTAATGTTAGCTGTTTAACGAAGCCAAAATTTGAAAAGCATAATTTTCATGATTAGCTATCCTGTAAAAAAAACACCTCAAAACTCTAGTAGGCTGGTTTTAAAAAAATCAATGTTTTCGCTAGAAGGCAAAACGTGGTAGGTGGAGTTAAAAGTGGGAAATCGTGTGTCAGGTAATTGTATATTGATGACTCTTTGACGCCCGCAACATACCATCTGTACATCGATGTCGGTGGTTCCGGTATGTCAAGGTGAGTAACATAGGATCGACATTATTTCAAAAAAAGCCGAAAACAATAGTGTTACTTTTATTAGGAACAAAAAATACAATACAAGAATGAAGAAAGTATTACAGGAATAGAATGAACGAGTTGCCCAAATGATTTGGAATCGAATTCAAATTTGGCTCAGAAATTCTCAGCATCAAATTATTTCTAGGTATTGATGGTTTAGGTGGGTATTTGTTTTTGTTATTGCTGTCTCTAATAATAAACATTAAAAAAATTAATGCGATAAGATTTCCCTCTTAATTTAATCTGTATCTTCCAATTTGTAAAAAATACCATCCGCATTTTGTTTAACACTGCCTTCCCTCCTACAATCCGCATTTGATTTAACATTGCCCCCGCCATTACCCACATTTAACATTTTCTCCCTTCCACCCACATTTGGTTTAACATTACCTCCCCTTACCATCCACATTTAGTCTAACATAACCACTCCCACCACCCATATAAAAACTAGACGTGATGGCAGATATAGATAGTCGTCAACACACAGCCAATCACCGATGCAGCAGTATCATATTCCCCATTATCACAGAAACAAAAACAGTGTCGTAAAATAATAACACCACGATCAAGTTACCGATGAATTGTTTTTTTTTTCTGTCATCACAGAACACTATGAAATCAGAACAAGGGAGACAAGAAGAGCGTAAATTATGTAAACTAATCATCTCGAGATGTAGACACTTTTAGAACAGAAAAAAAAACATCATAGAGATATTGAACAAGAAATAGAAGTTGTTTAATGTGGTGTGTGATATTTAATCCTTGGTGAGGTAGGCTGAGAAAACGTATAAAATATACTTAAACAGCTCAATCGTTGGTAAACTATACATAGCTAGTATTTGTTTTTGTAAAATAAATAATTACGCAGTGTGTGTGTGTGCATTTGCGTGTTGTATGTGTGTGTGTGTGTTATGTGTAATGAGTGCATGTATGGGGTTTATGCCGCAGGGGTTAATGACCAGGGGGTTTATGTCGGGGGGTTATGTCCATAGGTTTTTTTTTTACTGGGAGCTCAAGTATGGTGTAATGTGTGTGTGCGTGCGTGCGAGAGTTGTATGTGAGTGAGTGTATGCGTGTGGTGTGTGATGTGTGCGTATGTAGTGTGTGTTTGAGAGTTATGGTATGTGCATGTGATATGTGTGTGTGCGTGAGCATGTATGTGTGTAGTAAACCATTTGTTTGAAACAAAATGTTAGCTTTACTCTGCACTACTTTAAGGAAGCCATAACTGAAAGGAACACTATAGCTGAAAGTTATTATCGGTGAATATAAAACAAGCAAGTCGAAGTTCTCAACCACATTGTATCAATAAACAGTACCCCAGTGTGCTGATATATTTTAAGACTCAAACGCATAAGGAAACAACTGTGAATCATCTCCTATGTACAATGTGTTTAAATAGTCCTAAAGGCGGGCTTATTTTATTACTGATTAGCCATCTTGTTGAACACCCCCACCCCCTCACCCTAGCCTTCTTGTTGAACGTCCCCCACCCCACACCCCCACCCTAACCTTCTTGTTGAACATCCCCCCCCCCCACCCCACACCCCCACCCCTCCAACATTCCCTTCAGCAACAGCGCTGACACTTAGCAGTTAGATATGTGGCTGTGTGGCGGCCATGTTTGATCACGTGGACCGGGGGTAGCAGGTGGTAAATCATGACGTCTTACATGATAAAACGGGTAACGACTCAATTAGGAGAACTTAGAAAATGGGAAGGGTTGGGGAATGTTGTTACTAAATCAGGAAAAAAAGGGAAGAGATTTTTGTTGGTTTTATTATTAATGTGTGCAATTAAACTAGAAATTTCAGCAAGTTATTTTTAAGATAACTATTTTTTTTTCTTCTTAGCTCTTCATTGTAATGTTGAACAGGATTTCACCCAAACACCATTAAGTATTACGTGACAATTTGTTATGCATCATTGACTCAGCCTGACTTTCTTTTTTGGATTTGCGATCATAGCCTTTGTCCAACCAAGAACAAACTACAAGGCAGCAGTTGTTTGATTTTGGAGTTGTCTCTCCTATATAGGTTGCTGTCCCCTGCTATTAAGTCTCATCTGGAAGGGAAAATAACTATATTTTTGTTTATTTATTTTTAAATCTAATCGCACCATGTATTGGAAACAGTATAAACACGGCCATTCCTTTTCAAAGGTATGATTTTAGCTAAATATTCCACAACTCCAAAAGAAGTAATTAGGTATAAAAAAGAGAGTACTATATTGACTATTTACAACATAGTAATTTGAAGCCATTTGTAGTGATTCATTATTCACTAAGTAGTCACATCAGATTTCTGAAATCATGTCACAGATGGAAGTCTTGAAATTATGAAAAACATTGGTGGGTCTAGGGTAGGCGCTAGGGGTTCGGTTAAGGTTGGGGCTAAGGATAAGGTTAGGGTTTAAAGGTGATGCGATGAATGGGGCTAGGGTGGAGGCAAGGGGTTTGGTTTAAAGACGAGGTTAGGGGTGGGGGCAAGAGGTGGGGGCTGGGGAATTGAGCTAGGGGTATGCAACTAAGACCACAAACTTTGTTCTACAGATAGATAGATAAAACCCTATGTACTACAGATAGTAACGAAGTCAAATGTCCCACACAGATCCCAAATGTCCTATACTGCTGAACTATAGGAGACGAGCCGACCCGCGGCATATCATACGCCGCTATTTAGTTGTTTTATTTTATACTTTTCAGTAATTTATAATTTGTGAATTCGACAGTACCAATGCTGCCACTGAACATATTTGCTTTAAAACAATATCAGTAAGTCGTTAAGGACGATAACCCCCCCCCCCCGTGAAAGCAGCCTCCTTTTAGCTACCTCCCCTAAGTTTAAAATCGTTTCAAACGAAATTATCTGCCCCTAGTAGCCGTCACTAAATCCGGCTCTACGATTGTAAACATTTAGCGTGAACCACAGCTCACCAGACTTTCTTGAGAGGAAGAGAGGGGACTGCAAGGCACGCTTACAGCTTGTTTTCTAACGTCCCCAAGAAGAGAATTATATATATATATAGAAAATGACCATCGGTACTCAGACGATAGCATACAGAAAATATTACTTTCATAGTGTGGGCAGCACTATACCCTGCTGTGTTTGCTTTCCTAATTCCTATAATACCCACACAAAGAAAAAAACTTTTCTATTGCACAGAACCCTCAAAAACAACAATTGTTTTGTTAAGACTTTTTTGATCAATACATATGCTCTATAATTCACTTATACCTTCAAGTATGAATCCATTGCAATCCAATCTATACTATTCATCATGGACAATACAAGTCTAATACATGCTTTTTTCATCGCGAATTAATTTTTCTCGACGCTAAGAAAGGCCGCATTCAATTAAGAGAACTAATTAAACTTACATTCATTAGCAACATTAAGAAAAACAGGACTCACAGAAGAACGAGGAAACTAACGATAATCGATGAAAGAAATTATTTTTGGTCCGAGTTCGATCTGGTAATCGATAGAGACTCAAAGCATTCAGGCGGAACGCCACTCTAAACATGTATTCTATCAAATTGTTTCATCGATTTAGCGACGCGGGAGGTTAATGAAGTAACAACGTCAAAATAGTTCTTTACAGCCGACATGCGCAAAAATAGCGTATAAAAACTGCACTTTGTAGCTGTCGTACTTAAAATAGCCACATCGAAAATGCACCTTTTAGCCTAGGTACTTAAAATAGCCACACTGAAACTGCACTATTTAGCCATCGTACTGAAAATAGCCACATGATATTGACAACTGAACTTGTATGTCATCGTACTTAAAACCAATAGAAGAATACGCACGTACAAGGCTAAATCGTAACAAGAACTTTGTATATACAATACAGGTAACATTATGGCGAATACTTTAATACATATCGAGGACTAAAGACATCTAAATTGACTGCATAAAATATTTGAGCAGATTTTTAAAAATGCGATGATACCAACTATATTACCTCGACAACTAATTACATCGTTCTCCATTTATTTAGTCTAATTTTCGACACGTCCAACAAATATATCTTTGTTTTGAAGCTTTGAAATAATTTTCTTTTCAGACATTGAAAAATTTAAGCCACGAAGGTATTTGGTACACTATCAATAGACGCCGATAACAGTCTAATTAAAGACTTGTATATTAAAAACAAAAAGGTAAACATACACATTTTGTAGATTCACCATTAAACAACTCTACAATGTCTCCCACAAATCAGAAACACATCTCCACTCTGTATCCTTAACACTGTGAATACCAACCCCTGTCGTCCTCTCGTTTCTCTTTCGTCTCTCTCCACTGCCTCAACTGAAGGATGTCTGCAGGCCAGTCTAACTGTAGTCCTTGTTCTACAACATCGCTAGCAGATGTTACCAGCAACTGGAAACTCTCCTATTTTAACTGGAGTAAATTTATAGAAACACGTGGCGGAGTCGTATTAACTCGTATTTTACTTGCTAAAAGCGATTTGCGTAGGGAGAATTATGTAAATTATATACTTAAATGAACTCCAAAAATACCGACCCACCTACACTTCGTCTTAGTCAGACCAGCAACATCAGTTACATGAAAAACGACATCAATGACAAACAGAGAGCATAATATCCCACTCTCTCTAGCACCAAAATCCCCTCTCCCTCCTATATCTACGGTTTGTATCCCTAGCCACATTCCCTTTCCCTAACCATATTCCTTTTCCCTAACCGCATTCCCTTTCCCTAACCACATTCCCTTTCCCTAATCACATTCCCTTTCCATAACCACATTCCCTTTCCCTAACCACATTCCATTTCCCTAGCCACATTCCCTTTCCATAACCACATTCCGTTTCCTAGCCACATTCCCTTTCTCTAACCACATTCCCTTTCCATAACCACATTCCCTTTCCTTAATCACATTCCCTTTCCCTAACCACATTCCCTTTCCCTAACCACATTCCCTGTCCTTAACCACATTCCCAGTCCTTAACCACATTCCCTTTCCTTAATCACATTCCCTTTCCCTAACCACATTCCATTTCCCTAACCACATTCCCTTTCCCTAACCACATTCCCTTTCCTTAACCACATTCCTTTACCCAAACCACACAACCCTTGTTACACCGACACTATTTAACCCCCACACCACCCAAACCAATTTCAATAACCCACTATCCGTCACAGACACCCCCCCCCCCACCAACGCATTCACGTGTACACGTCATCTTAATTTAGCCAGTACAACCCGAAAAATGAATAGTTTAATGTTTAAAATAACTAATTCTGTTATCATATTAGCTTCACCCCCCCCCAATCTACGCCCCACCCACTGACCCCCGGGGAAGGAAGGCGATGTAAAGATGTATCTACATGTGTCTACGCTGGAATTACTTCCTCCATTCACACTCTTTTATACTGCTACACCGTCCATTACATTTTTAATGCAAACAAATTCTATTTTTAGCTTGACTAGGATGTGTGACCAATCAGTACGCAGAGAATTTTTTTTAAAGAGCCAATCAGGGTAAAATGTTTTATTCAAGGGCAATTACCGTCCATGGTAGTTATTTTTTTCTCTCCCTTGATTATTATGTCTTGATGTAAATGTACTTTAAGTCTTATGTGAACACATACATTGCTTATGTGAGGGTTTTGTATAGTTGATGAGTCTGTTTGGTTTAACGCTTTACAACAGATAAGTAAGAATAACATGTTTTTCTTTGATTATATAACATCATTAACTACGTTAATTATCGTTAAGAGTAAAGTAGGGATGGTAATTAGTTAATTACGGAACGATTTGAACTTCTTATAATTTTGAAAGGAGATTTTCTCCTTCACAATTAAGTATTACGTGTCAACATGTTATGCGTGTTATTGCCAGTTGATTTCGAATTCAGCTTGCTTTTCTTTCTGAATTAGATTCCATATTCTTTGTGTACCTAAGAACAATCTGCAAGGAAGCGGTTGTTTGATTTTTGGAGTTTTGTCTTATTAATGGGTTTCTGTCCACTGCTAATGAGCCTCATTAGCCCGTGGGTCCGAACTCGGGACGTGTTGAGTTAACAAGTTTACGCTCTCCCACTCGACCACGGCGTCTCCAATCTCGGTATGACTAGAACAATATTTGATAATGTGATTATGTTTCCTGTTATTGTTCATCAATATGGCGTACGCTATATATATATATATATATATATATATATATATATATATATATATATATATATATATATATATATATATGTATATATACATGTTTTGATCTACCTTCACCCCAGTTAGGTTTTGTAGGAACACGCCATCACCAAACTCCGTGGAACCCCGCCTCACATCACCCCCCCCCCCCACCTTACTAAAAAAAACCCCATCTACCACCGAGGAACTTACACCATCCACAAGTTAAACAAACTCCAACAACATTCTTTATACACCTTTTTCAAACTCTACTCGTACGTCTACAATAATACTCGTACATTTCACGGTACCATCCTACTTCCACAATCTCTGCCCTAAACCCCCTCCCACAATGTATTCAATCTCTGCCCCCCCCCCCCCCCCCCCGCCCACAATGTTTTCAATCTCTGCCCCCCCACACCCCAATGTTTTCAATCTCTGCACTCCCCCCCTCCCCCACCCACTGTGTTTATCTGTGCTATTCTACCCCCGTCGTTTTTGAGTAAATTTATTTAGTTTTCTGGAAAGTAAAAGGGAGCTAACATAAATAGACACCCAGACCTTTTATTAGTTACACCATCGATTACCTCCCCGTGGTAATCAGCCGCGCGAGTTTGGGTGCAACGCCGGGCGATTATCGGCGGGGAAAGTCTGGAGGGCTTAGCAGGCCGGGGAATAATCCGGCGAATTCTAATTTAGAAATTTTGCAAATTAAATTATTTTCAACAATGCTTTGATGCTATCGACTGTTTTCGAACTGGGTATATTATAAAGTTGGTGATGACGCAAAAATGAGCTGGTTAATTTAAGTTAATTATAGCGGGGATAACTAAGGGGTTTGACCATCGATTGCCGATGAGTAATAATGATCACGGGATTTATTTTTAAAATTTAATTACATTAAAACCTAAACAAAGAAAAATAATCCGGGCTTTCGATAAAAAGAAATCCGATAACAAACTGCTAATTTGCTGCATAAAAATATAGAGTCGTTTAGATGGAACTGGCTATACAGGGACTAGAAATCGATACACCGGCTTAGCTAGTAAGGGAATTTGAGACTTTGTAAAAGGTTGCTGGTATGTATAGAGTACGTGACGTCTAGATGCGGTACAATAGCTGAAGACTGATGTATGTTAGGATGACATAGATTGGCTATGGTAGACAGACATTGTCTGTGGTAGACAGACATTGGCTATGGTAGACAGACATTGGCTATGGTAGACATACATTGGCTATTGTAGACAGACATTGTCTGTGCTAGCCAGCCATTGATTGTGGTATGCAGACATTTGCTTTGGTAGACAGACTACCAATATTTTAACACATCATCTACACTACAAAGCAGCCTAATATCAATTTGTAAATCTCCTAGTTTTCATATACTAGGACATCTATCACACAACCTAAAGCTATATTTTACAACGAGTTATCCGCCTCATTTTAAAATCTTTGACCTTTAGTTACATGTTACTCAGTGATCTCAGTTCAGTCCCCAAACTTTTGAAATTTCTCCACCTAAATTTATATTTTACAACATAATCTTACTCAGTTCCCAAATCTTCAACGGCTATCAACCAAAAGCTATATTTTACACGCAGACACCAGTCTCATTTCTAAATCTTCGACAGCTACCAACCAAAAGCAATATTTTACTACAAGATCTACGTCCAGTCCCCCAAATCTTTGACAGTTATCTCATGAGTCTTGGAGAGTTATCGCCCGCCTGAGATCAATATTTGAAACATACTAGCGACGAGAAGAAAACACCGACTTCTACTTTAACTTCCACTAAAAGTACATGTCATATACCAACAAATATTATAGGTACAGATTCAACTTCCACTAAAAGTACAGGTGATATACCTACACATATTATAAGACGAGATTCAACTTTCACTAAAGTACATGTCATATACCTACATATATTATATGTCCAAATTCAACTTCCACTAAAATTACGTCCATAAACCAAAAAATATTATAAGACGAGATTCAACTTTCACTAAAGTACATGTCATATACCTACATATATTATATGTCCAAATTCAACTTCCACTAAAATTACGTCCATAAACCAAAAAATATTATAAGACGAGATTCAACTTTCACTAAAAGTACATGTGATATACCTACAAATATTATAAGACGAGATTCAACTGTCACTAAAAGTACATGTGATATACCTACATATATTATATGTCCAAATTCAACTTCCACTAAAAGTACATGTCATATACCCACACATGTTAGAAGAAGAGATTTAACTTCCACAAAACTACATGTGATATACCCACCAATATTACGTTATAGGACCAAATTCAACTTCCACTTAAAGTACATGCGATATACAAACACAAATTTCATTATGGGTCCCAATTCACCCCCCCCCCCTTCACCCCACGTCACAAACAGCGAACCAAATTAAACCATCACTTGATATAGGAAAGCACGAAATCAATCCAACGTGTAGCTTCATAACGACATCACAACTTGAGACTGCTCAAAGCTCTATGGGCAGAAAAAAACATGCACTCGACAGATACACTGGTAATAAATTCAAGTCTTTGACTTGTTACATCTCTAAGATCATAAGGAAAGAAAAAAACATAACTGAAACGGTATTTTTTCCCCAGCTAATATTTTAAATGTTAGATTAATAATTAACCTTGCTTAAATAAAGTACACGAAGCTAGCAGCAAAATATCGACAGCAATGACGCAAGTCTTACATCAGATAATTAAAATAAAAAGTAGAATTGCTAACAAATTTTACACAAATGTTTTTAAATACGTTATTTTGATTGCGATAACGCGACTGGAAAATGTAAACAAATCCCTGCAGTTCCTATATCCTGGTTTATTGGCAATGTGAAACAACAAAAGGAGTTAGATCGATCTAATGTATACACAAGGGTTCTGTGTTCAAAGCCCAATGCTCATCTAACATCTGTTAGCTTTTGAAGCTCAGTTTTGGCCACTTCCGGTTTCTGGTTCCCGATTTAGAGATATGAAACTTTCCCCTTTTAATTGTGTTGGCTGTTGCCTTCCGTATTTACGTTTGAATGTAAACATTGTTATCAGGTTCATTTTTTTTTCTATTAACGCAATTTTTATTTTATTTTAACATTTAAATCTAATCTATTGTTGGTATGAACCTGACTACCAGATATATTAGAAATATAACAATCGTTATCTAATATTTATACTTCAACTTGGAAGAAAGAAAAGCAGGCTAAAATCAGAGTCAACTATTTTAGGAGAGACACTTCCAAAATAAAACAAATGCTGCCTTTTAATTTTTTTTTCTTGGATGACAAAGGCTATGGAAGCAAATCCAAAAAGAAAAGCAGGCTAAAATTGGAGTCAACGGTCTAAATGGCGCCTAACCAGCTGACACCTAATACTTAAATATTAAGAACGAAGAAGAAACCTTGATGAATTGGATGTGTTGTGTTTTAATTAGAAGCAAAATTTAATGTCAATTAGATTGGTTTTCTTTTCCATACCAGACCCATTTGAATAAATAGCAACCAAATATGTTATCATAGCATGCCATTTAATTTAAAAAAGAATACATTTACCACGTCTGATATTCTGATCTTTCAAAACTAGATTTATCTCACCAATATTCTGACGTTTGATAAATACATTGATCAAAAATCAAGTGATAAAGTTTCAAAACTACACTGACCACAACTCATATTCTATTTACATTTTAAAAATCCTACCCTAGACACAACGATAACTATACAATACAAACGATATCCCCTATATAGACACAGTACTTTTATAGTGTACACACCGCTCAGCAACATTCACCAAAAACAAAAACGGGACGAAATAAACGAAACAGCCGATACGGAAATAAAACAACACGAAGGCCGTGTACTACTAGCTAATCAGGGGAGGCTAGTCGGATCAAAGGTGAGCTACCAATCATTAACCATTGGGTATCGTCTTCATCAAAGTCAGACAGACATAAGACTAGTAGAGACAGACATGTAGTGGATCGGAATCAAAGTCAGACAGACATAAGACTGGTAGAGGCAGACTTGGAAAGGATCTGAGTGGAGGATGGAGAGGTTAGTACGGTTAATCATTCCGTACATCGGTATCGAGAATAACGGTGCCTCACGGAAATTTTAACCTTAGTTCTAACCTGTACCAACACGGTAAATAATTCCGTATGTCGGTATCGAACATAGAGATACCTCACGGAAGTTTGAACCTTAGTCTAAACCTGAATGCACGCGGTAAACAATTCCGTACATCGGTATCGAGAATAAGGGCACCTCAGAGAAATTTTAACCTTAGTCTAAACCTGAATCAGTAAATAATTCAGTACATAGGTATTGAGAATAAGGGCACCTCACGGAAATTTTAACCTTAGTTCAAACCTGTACCAACACGGTAAATAATTCCGTGCATCGGTAACAAGAATAACGATACATTACGGAAATTTTAATCAAGTTCGCATCCAACTCTAATATAAACTTCGGTAGAGCAGTGGCCTGAATTATTTCAAAACGTTGTTTTCTTGAGCCGAAGTTGAAAAAAAAAAATCACTTCAAAACGAGAATTAAACCCATTCAAAGTCAGAATGGTTTAAAGTTAATAAACCATGACGTAGCAAATACACTGTGGGTCGGCGAGTATGGGTGGGAATGTGATTTATTCAAAGACAGAAATTGAATAACTTTTTTTTTCTGAATGAAAAAATAGGCACACGTTTTAATGAGCCTGAACCCTAACACTTAAATCTGGGATTTTCAAAGAATAAATGTCTAAATTGAGAAATAAATAGAACATCGGCGCCATGTACAGAAATAAGCACATTTATTTCTGGATAAAATAAATATATTACAATTAGTGTGTATGGTAAGGGGGGGGGGGGGGGGGAGAAAGGTTTCGTATCTGTGAAAATGTGTTGAAGAATGTATTTCTATATTGCCAATTAAGAAACAGTTCTGGATTGAAGTCACGTGACAAAAATTGTGAGTATATTGTTTATTCGTATCAATCAACTAGGAAATATGTCATTAACGACAGCCACACAATAGACATGGTAAACAGCAACGTTAGACACCGGCTAGATAAACCTTCAGATCGACGAAGTGTTTGGATAGCCACACTGTTTTACTAACCCACTGGGAGATTCCTTCACAACATTACATAACGTAAAGATTAGAAAATTTTCAACAAGTAAATAATGTCCACAGATTTTTAGCGAACAAGGAACTCAATGGTGAATGGGGTAGAGTGAAAATGCATGTGTGTGTGTGGGGGGGGGGGGGGAAGGGGGGGGTATAGACGTTTAACGAAGAGTAAATACATAAGGAACCTATACTATCAATATCAATATATATTATGTATATCAATATTTATATGTATATTTATATCTATATGTATATCTAGATGAATATGTATATGTATATCTGAAAGTATATGTATAAGTATATCTGAATGTATATGTATAAGTATATCTGAATGTATATGTGTAAGTATAAGTATAAGTATAAGTATAAGTATAAGTATATGTATATGTATATGTATATGTATATGTATATGTATATGTATATGTATATGTATATGTATATGTATATGTATATGTATATGTATATGTATATGCATATGTATATGTATATCTATCTATATATATTTATCTATCTCTCTCTGTGTATGTTATATATATATATATATATATATATATATATATATATATATATATATATATATATATAAACAAGGTGTAAGCAAGGCGGAAATGTCAGCAGCTAAGTAAAACCGTAACGATTCGTCTCGGGCTAACCAGAGTGTTGATTCTAACATTGTGTAACAGAATTCCCCGATCGATGCCTCTAATAGTTCCAGGGCTGGACACGCATCAACTCAAGGAATACAGGATACGACCACGGGGGATGTCGGCCGACTAGGCTTACTGAAATCAATACCGGCTATTTTTAGCCGCGGCAATTGAATGTCTTGAAAGAAGCGGTGAAAAGCTGTTGGGGCGTGCGAACAACGGAACGAAATCTATAACTTATGTGTGTGTGTGTGTCACTTCTTTACAAGGGTGAGAAAAAAACATGTAAATATTAATTAGTATGTTTAAAGAGAAAAAACAAATAAAATCGATAACTTATTCGTGTGTGTGTGCGTGTGTCACTTCCTTACGCGTGTGAGAAAATAAAAGCATATATATATATATATATATATATATATATATATATATATATATATATATATATATATTAGTATGTTTAACAAGATATAACACAACCTATAACTTATTTGTGTATGTGTGTGTGTGTGTGTGTGTGTGTGTGTGTGTGTGTGTGTGTGTGTGTGTGTGTGTGTGTGTGACTTCCTTCAAAGTGTAAGAAAATAAAAGCTTTTGAATATTAATTAGTATGTGTAAAGAGATATAAGGAAATCTATAACTTCAGTAAGTGTGTGAATCACTACCTTCGAAGTGTAAGAAAATAAAAGCGTTTGAATATTTATTAGTACGTGTAAAGAGAAATAATGAAATCTATAACTTATTTGTGTGAGAGTGTAACTTCAATCGATTGTAAAAGTAACGTGTGCAAATATGTATTACAATATACACAGAAAATAAAATAGGTTCCGCGGTAGACTGGTTTAGAAATGTCGACCAGCTATTGAATAATTAACTCTATGTGTAAATAAAAATTCCTGAAATTTAAATACTTTTCTGAACGTTTAGACATAAAACAGGTTTTAAAGCTAATATATGACGACATAAAGACCAAGTTTATCTAATCTATAAATTAAAAATAAATGACTCTCTAAAACACAGAAAAGCCCGGCATATACTAATGCATTATGCCAACAAGACAATAGCCACGTGTAACTTCACTTAGTCTTGGCGTTTAAAAAAAAATCAATTTGCTAATTCATAAAAAACGTAATTAAAATGTAACTTCAAAACAGGCTGGGCGAAGATTTTCAAGGTGTAGAATTTATGTTGTGATGTATGTATGACGCATGTTGAAAATCGTTAGGCGCAGTTTTTTTTAAGTGTAGGATTTTGGTGAGGGATAATGTATTTACAGCAGATGTTGACAATAGTTGAGAACATATTTCTAATGAGTAGATGTATGTGGTACATAATGTACATACGACAGATGTGGAAAATGGTTGGGCATATATTTTTAATGAGTAGATGTGTGTGGTAGATATATATACGTTATATATACGACCGATGTTGAAAATAGTCGGCTAAAGAATTTTTAAAGACTCGATTTTATAAGGTAGATGATATTTTTAAAAGACATATTTTGAAAATGGGAGTGCAAATTTTTTAAAAAGAGTAAATTGTATATATAAGATAATGTATATAAAACAAATGTTCAAAATCCTGCTGTTGCTAAAAACAAACGTATGTGTTAAATGTTGTACCCGAAGTAGGCTATATCGTCGGTACCATGCAAGGAAAAAATTCCAAAGACAATGTTTCAACGCTGATCGCAGTTAGAAAGTGCATATTTTAAGAAGTTAACCAAACTTGATATACCATGACACTGCACATTTTGGGAAGCTAAACAAAATCTAGATAAAATCAAGAAACTACCTATTTTGGAACACTGCACATTTTGGGAAACTAACTGAACTCTGGATAACTTGAAACTAGACATTTTTGTGAATAGTCCTATGTTTCAATACTAACTACATTTAAAAAAAAACATTTTGGGAAATAGACATTTTTAAAACCCTAACTGCATTTAACAAGAAGAAACTCGACATTTTGAGAAATAGACATTTTCAAAACTCTAACTACATTTAACAAAAGAAAAACTCAACATCTGGGAACTAAACATTTTTTAAAAGTCTAATTGCATTGAACACGAAACAAAAATAGCCCTCAACGATGCGCATGACAGGATATAATCGTTGCAATGGGAAGAAAAGGGGGAGGCAAGGGGTGGGCTTGACGCTGTTTAATGGGGAGCGGTTAGAAAAAAAAAAGAGGGGTGGAATGGGTTATGCATGATTGCTCCTAAGTGGCCGAGGTTCTATAAGGTAAAACACGGGAGTTTCGTAATTGACTTGACCTCGGCATTTTCATTCAGCAGCTAAACGTACATCGATGAAATGTTTCGTAAATACATTGGGAAGATGGCGGTTTGATGCAGACATGTAGCACAGTAGACACATAAAGCTTTACATGAAATATGATGTTAGGATGTAATTAAAAGCTCGGTATCCTAGACATAAGAGGTCATCCAGAGAAAATAGAGACTGAATGTCCACACGCTCATGAAGTCTGTATCCAGCATAACAAGACAGGCCCTCACCTGGAATCAACAGGGCATGGGTAGGAGAGGCAGACCAAGAAAGACCTGGAGACGTGACCTGGAAGAAGACACCAAGAAGATTGGATACACCTGGGGACAGTTGGAGAGACTAGCCTAGGACCGAGACGTCTGGAAAGCTCTTGTCAGCGGCCTATGTCCCAGGAGGGGCGACAGGCAAACCTAACCAAACCTAGCTTAAGCTAACCTAACCTAGCATAACCTAGCGTAGCCAAACCTAAACTAACATAGCCTAGCGCATAATCTATCATATCTTAGCCTAGTCTAACCTAGTTTTACAAACCCGACCTAACCTAACCTAGCCTAGCCTAAACTAACCTAACCTAACCTAACCTAACACGGGTAAGATTATCTGTGATTCGATTGTTTAACAAATTAACAAAGACAGATGCAGTTCTACTAGGAAGATTATCTTTGATTCAATTACATACCAAATTAACAAAGACAGATGCAGTTCTACAAGGAAGATTATCTTTGATTCGATTACTTAACAAATTAACACAGATGCCCAAACAACAACCACCGATCGCCTGAGGCGTTTAATCCCAACCCCATTTCCCATTAAGCAGACACATAAACAAGTTAACCCAGTCATGAATACGTCGGTATAATTTAGAAATCCAAAACCTAAAGGCCGCACTTTTTACCTGTTAATTTTCTTCTTCTTTTAAACGTATTTTTAAACCAACCTTTAAAAAAAAATTCATGCGTAGAATTTAATTAACTTCAAATGTCAGAACGAAAATTGCATCAAAACAGAACCGAGAATTTTAGTAATATTAGCATTAAGTGAGGATATTTGAGTAAATTAAGAAGCTGTAATAATACTGCCGGGAGTTATGAAATGCTGATGTGTTACTTCCCCTAATTTAGAGTTCGATTGCGAAAGCGGGTTTTTATTTATATAAAATGTCGTGATATTATCTGATACATTTCAGGGACAAGTAAATACGCGATCTGCACAGTGAATTTAATAAAGCATTTACCTAGTTTATAGATATGGATCTATTACACAATATAATTCATGTCGATTTATTTATTACGATGATTGGAAAAAAAATATGTGCATCGGTTAATAAAATTACCATTTTGACTTTTGAGTTAATTTATAAATGATGTTTGCATAGAAGATACCTTTATAGCAATGACCTTTCCATTAAATTTATATACAGCGATGACCTTTCTAGAAAAGTTATTTAAAGTTATGACCTTTCCAAAACACTTTATCGTAAACTGTCGTTTCCTTAAAAGTTATCTACAGAAATGACCTTTCCATAAACGTTATTTTAAGCTGTGCTTTCCTTAAAAGTTATCTACAGAAATGACCTTTCCATAAAAAGTGACATACAGCTATGACCTCTCCATCTCCAGCCATGTTTGCTAGCTGTAAAACACAACCTCGGCCTAGGACGGGGAGACGGCCCTCGTCATCGTCCCCAGTTTGTAGAGCAGGCACCGTGTACTCACTCGTGAGGGGAATCTCTTTCATCTAAATATAGGTCTATTGATTATTGGGGTCAGAGAGAGAAGATAGCAGGGTTGGTAGGCTGGGGGGTATTTTCAGAGGGGGATGGGGGGTGGGGATGGGTGTGTAAGGGCGGGGACGGTGATCGTCGGCAAGGGATGGTAGATGATGGTAGGTAGATGTTGATGGTGGGTAGATCTTGATGGTGGGTAGATGTCGATGGTAGGTAGATTTCGATGGTAGGTAGATGTTGATGGTAGGTAGATGGTAGATGATGAAGGTAGGTAGATGGTAGATGTTGATGGTAGGTAGATGTTGATGGTAGGTAGATGTTGATGGTAGGTAGATGGTAGATGCTGAAGGTAGGTAGATGATGATGGTAGGTAGATGGTAGATGCTGATGGTAGGTAGATGCTGAAGGTAGGTAGATGGTAGATGTTGATGGTAGGTAGATGCTGATGGTAGGTAGATGGTAGATGTTGATGGTAGGTAGATGCTGATGGTAGGTAGATGGTAGATGTTGATGGTAGATAGATGGCGATGGTAGGTAGGTAGATGGCGATGGTAGGTAGATGGTAGATGTTGATGGTAGGTAGATGTTGATGGTAAGTAGATTTTAGGTAGATACTGATGGTAGGTAAATGGTGATGGTAGGTAATGGGAGATGTTGATGGTTGGTAGATTATTTAAGGATGGCGCCGGTGTTCGCTGGTATAGGGTAATGGAGTATGGCGACAATATGTTATGTTTAAAGCGGATGGCGGCGACAGTGGAAAAAACAAGGTGTGATGATAGTTTATGGTGAAGTCAGTCAATGAGTAGAGGCGATTGTTAAACTGACTGGGTTGTGTTTCATCAAAGTAGATACAACCCTAGTGGCAATTTTAGTTTCATTACTAACACCATCCATCTGATTAAACTGACTGAATCGACAGGGTAATTTGAGACACGGGAAAAATAAAAAAAAAACATCTATGTGGGTGGAGAGTCAGGTAGAAAATAGTGGGGAAAAGCCCACTAGATTACATGATATTGATTGCCCTAATTCAATTTCCAAATGACCTTCTCTAACTCATTAACCAATGCTATAGAACGCTAATACGAGATCGGTAGAATTGCAGTACCTGTAACCCTGGCTACACTAAAAACTGTTGCCAAGATTATTATTTTTCTTGTTTTACGGAACAAATAAAAAATAACATTTTAAATTACAAAACTAACATACACGTGATAAAAACTAAATGCACACGTATCTATACGTTTTCAAACAAGAAAGTATAGTTTTACCTTTAAAAAGTATATATATATATATATATATATATATATATATATATATATATATATATATATATATATATATATATATATATATATAAAACAGGGACGAAAACAATGTACAGGGATTTTCTAATCCGCAGCTAAAATCTTACCCACGGAACCCAACATCATCGCCAATAACAGAGAGAACCCCCCCCCCCCCCCCCCCCACGACTTGCTAATAACAGACGACATGTTTAACGTATTGAAATAGCAAAGAAGGATTTGTTTGGTACAACTCGCGTACAGTATTTAAACTCCCTGACCCTCTCACAGAAAAAATAAAATAACGAACCTTTAGCGTTGGTTTTGGCAACGACCCTGACACCAAAAGCGTGCCCAAAAATAAATAGAACACTACCTGATAGAGTCTATACATGCATATATATATATATATATATATATATATATATATATATATATATATATATAACATCAACGCGTGAATCGACTGAATGGTACGGATTATAAAACAAAACTAGATAAAAAGCAATACATCAGCATCATGGGATGTAACTGGGACAACTTTGTGAAGATTCTTCCTGGTTAATTCCCTGTTACCTAGCTACACTTCCTTAAATCTATCCCGGAAATAGCGAAACAAACAAAACCAAAACTTAAACATGTTGTTGATGTGTAATGATCACAGGATGACAGTGGTTCAGGAATACCACAGAAACATCATGGATGTATAAACATCACGTAATGTTGTCAGGTGATCAACTGATGAAGGTGATGTTGACACCAACTGCTGTATACACACATCACATGAAATCAAGCACATACATCCGTTAATGATATGGATAAAGAAATATCGCTCCGAAGAACATATTCCACCGATGAACAGAATAACACACCAAATCACATCCTTGAACTCACTATTCATCAATCTAAACAAAAAAAAAATCAAATCACTAACCAAACTACGATTCACACACACTATGATTAAATATTACACTAAAATTAACCTAATTACCGTAAACAAATAATTACTGTAAACAACCATAATCCATTCCGTTTCTCAGAAATCAAATTCGCGTAATTCTGTTTTTACGGCTTTAACTAACCCTTCTGTTATAAGAAATAATCATGTCCTAGAAATACACAAGGACTGGCGCCTGAGTTATATCCCTTTTCGAAAAAAATCTTTTCTGTCGTAGGACAATACATACATCGGCGACGCACAACCAGAATTTATAAATAAAACGCCGTCCTAGATTTTTCAAGTCGTTTGCGAGCGAATCTCGTCTTGAAAAGTTTCCCCCTCGGAAGAAGAATAAAAGGGGAGAGAAATCGTCAGCGTGAGAAATCAGAGTAGCTCCCCCTGTGGCAGCCCGCGCGGACTTGGGTAGCTAATGGAGTTAGCGCCATGGGAGGGACCCGCAGAGGTAGAATGCTGTGTAAACACTGACTTAGTTCCGAGGTATCGATACACGATCGGTGGCTCGCGCTCGCACAGGTAGAGGTCGTCTTCGATCTATTGGTTTGAGTAATTTTAATTGTTTTTATGTTGAAGGGGGGATATGCATGGCTTATTCGCTTTGTTGTAGACAGCGTGTTCAAGGTTTTCCCCTCTTCTTCTATGCATATTCTCGTTCGAGCCTAAGACACATAGGGCAGATGAAGCAGAGTGTATGTTTCAATTACATTGAAAAACGGGGAAATAGTGTGGTCACTAATTTGAGTCGGGTACCCATTAGAGCTGGGTGGACTCAGGGACGGCCTACAGACACTAGCACGGTGTTTTAACGTCTCGTTATACAGGGGGGGGGGGATAGTGTGGTCAGCTCTATGTCCAGCTGCCATGGTTTCCAAAACGTGAATCAGATACACATCACAACTGACTCAGGGACGTTCTACAAACTCCAGCCCCGCATTTGAACACGAGATTAGCGGGTTAGCAGCCGTAAGCTCTACCATTCGGCCACACCTTGCTGGTTGCGTATTGGTATTGATGTTTCACAAGGCTTTTTAAAATATATAAAGCTGAAGAATTGACTGAATCAACAGGGAACAGTTGGAAAGGAATAACAAAAACATTACACTGAAGCCAAATCATAGAACCATCAACACAACACTAACACAACATTGTTAGACCAACAAGACAAACTCACACGCGCATACACGCGTCCCATACACACACGCATAACACACACACACACACAACAATCTAAACGCACACTGAAATTACAACCAGTCCACCGTCTATTCAAATAATTAAAGTGAAAATCCCAAACTCGATCCGTTTGTCAGAAATTTGAACTTTTTCAAACAACTTTATTTTCAACATTCATTTCTCAACGAAAAAAACAAAAACAATGTGTTTTTACAGTTCAAGTTTTTTTTTCTATACAAATAGATAACATCGTCACCATTACTACAACAACAATGTGGTTTAATTTTAATACGGCGATTATTTTTAATCCCGATACCGAATTTAAAATTATTACGTAATATTTTATTCTCTTTTATGACTTCTGTCTGATACTTTAAAAAAAGTTCATTATAATTATAATTACAAAATAATCTCAGAGTTATTAATTTCTAATTATACCGAATCCCATCAAAAGTTTTATTTTTGGATTCACAATGAAGAAACAGAAAAAAAAAATCATCCAGTAATGGGGTATGACGTCAAGGATGAAGTAATAACAACAGAGATTCAACTCAATACAGAACGTCATCCTATTGTTTTATAAGACAGAAAAATACGTCATTACCCTTCATTAATTTACCATACTGGTCAGCAATTAGCACGGAATTAAAAAAAAACAAGAACACTTGAATTTTAAACCACGCCGTCCTACAGATCTATTTTGGTTTCAACTTGAGAAATGAGTTGACCGGAATAAAAACTCACTTTCGCATTCAATCAAACTCTCGACGGCACTTGATTACATTATTTAAAAAAAAATGTCTAGTGGTGCTGAATTTTTGACGTCAGTACTTGAATTGCTTTATTAGCACAGTTACATAAATATATAGTCAGTCACTTGAATTGCTTTATTCGCACAGTTACAGTTACATAAATATATAGTCAATCATTTTAATTGCTTTATTCGCACAGTTACATAAAGATACAGTCAGTCACTTGAATTGCTTTATAAGAACAGTAACATAAAGATAGTCACATGAATTGCTGTACAGCACAGTAACATAAAGATATAGTTATTCACTTGAATTGCTTTATTATCACAGTTATATAAAGATACAGTCAGTCAATTGAATTGCTTTATTAGCACAGTAACATAAAGATAGTCACAGCACAGTTACATAAATATATAGTATGTGGCACAATCTCAACACAATTTTCATATTGATGGGTGGACGTTCTTGTTTTGTGTTTTTTTTAAATTATTTGATTGTTAACTGACGTATCTTAAACCTAAAAATTCATGTTAAACTGACTTAACTCTAGTTTGACACACACACATAAAAACAGTTTTTGCGAAAATTCTGAATACTTTTAGTCCTATTTTGAGTATGGAGTCGCCCCCCCCCCCCCCCAACGCACTGACAGTACATCGATAGTTCGATGCTAAGACAATCTTTGTTAAACTTTTGATCATTATGGCAGTGTTAGCCGAAAAGTAAGTATATTTTAATTTTTAAAACTTATCTAATAAAATTTTGTAAGGTGTTTTTTTTTTGTTATCTTTTTTGTTATCTAATAACTCAAAGCAATGATTTACAAATACACCCCACTATTCTTTGAGACTAGATGAGAGCAAACTTAAACAAAATCGAGCCAAAGTACATAGAAAAATACGCTTGAGGTTAACGGTACCAGAGTCTCAAAAATAATGCACATTCTTAAAATAAAAGATATACAAAAAAGGGGCGGTATCGATGCAAAGAAATGAAATCGGTATCGATCCCGTCCAGTCAATAGTACCGATACCGCAGCCTCCTTGGCTCCCAATTGTGACAAATTTCATTTTAACCACGATCATGCGCAGAGGAAAGGATCAGCGCGCGCTTTTGACGGGATCGATTTGGAAACGACTGGAGAAAGTGATCAGAAATAGGAAGAGGCTATGGATGGGGGGAGGGGGGGGGGGGTGGAGGGGTTGGGGAAGGGGGTGTATAGGGGTTGGGAATAAGAGAAGATGCACATAACGTCTAGAAAAAGCTAAACCAAGTGTCAATCATTGGATCGGTGTGTGTTGATTACAGTTTTAATAGACCGGGGAATTGCCATACACAAAACCATCATCTCGTTTGAAATTTTTTAACAAGTTGCTAGCCGTTTATCTATCAATACATGTGCCTTGTGTTGTAGCTTTAAACACATTTAATACATCAAAAAAGGTATCTCACTAGATGTCCAACATATAAATGGAGTACACAGAGCACTAGTCTATTTTTAGAAGTTATTACAAAAACGGGAAATCCCAAGTAATCAGAAAATAGAGCAAGTAAGCAAGTTCAGTACAAAGGTGATCAGCCCTTAGTTTGACGCCTTCAATTTCCGTTCACTGTATTTATGTTGCGGTGCTTTCGTTCACTTCATTATGTAGCGCTCTCTTACTGTATAGCTTTGTTCTTAGATGGTCTTGTAAGATTGATAGCATATAGTACGGATTGACGCGCATTGACACAAATACAGTCTTTCAATACGAACAAACTCTTTAGATACAAACACACACTATACATACAAACATACACTGTAAATTTAAACAAGAACTTTAAATACAAACATACACAGTCCATTCGAAGATAAATACACCCGTTATAAATATAAATACATTATAAACACAATATAAATAAACATAAAATTTAAATATATACATATTCTTTAAATAGAAACATACTCTTTAAATATTAATTAACACGCTCTCTATACATGAATATACAATCTTTAATATCAGCATAAACGAGTTCAATATAAAATACATTATTTACATAATTGCACACTATTTTAACACAAACACACGCTTTAAACATAAACTTACACTAATTAAATGTTTAAAAACACGATACTTTTTAGAGATAAACAACACACTTAAAAATATAAACATTCGCTCTGGGTACAAGCACATTTTTTAAATGTAAATAACAACAGCTATAAAGTGGAGAAAGTGCATTCGGCGTCTCAATTTTTTCCACACCCATCCCACACAATACACAACACAAACTTCATAAACACGAACTTTATGATATCGGTCATTAATTATGTATGCACCGAACTAAAAGTACAACCTGGGACTGACAGCCCCCCTCGCCCCAACTCCCCCTCCAGCTCCGCCACTGGCCCGGGTCTGACGCAACACCTCATCCCAGGATTCATCTCACGCCGGAAGCGTAGGCCAAACCACGTGGTGATCCATTTTACCCAAGATAGTAACAGCATAATAAGATAATGGTGGTGAGCCGCGTAAAGGGATGCAACCCCTGGCGACTAATTGTCAAGAGCCCACGAGTTATGGGACGTTATTAATCTTTGAATCTGGCTGACGACGGGCAAGGAGCGGTTGTCGTCAGGACGTGAGAAGGATTTGGAAATCACTTCCGGTTTAAAGATATTCGACGGTGCTGATAGAACTAGAGTAGCGGACGGTAGATATCCTCATGGAAGATACTGCAAGGCAGAAATTTTTATTTTCCTTTTTTTTTAATTTTGTAATTTTTTTTTTTTTAAAGTGTAAGTTAGGATCCATGATCTATATATATATAATTCTCCTCTTCGAGCCGTTAGAAAACAAGCTGCAAACGCTCTCCCTACCTCCCCACCCCTACATGGTTTTAGTGAGCTGTGTTCACTCTAAATGTTTACAAGCAGAGCCAACGATTTTAAACGTAGAGGGGGGGGGAGGGGGGGGGGGAGGGGGGAAGGAAGGGGGGGGGGGGTTATGGTCCTTAACGAGCTACTTATAGTGTTTTAAAGAAATATTTTCAGTGTCAGCGTTGGTACTGTCGAATTCACAAATTATGAATTATTGAAAATTAGAAACAACTAAATAGCGGCGTATGTTATGCCGCGGGCCGGCTCGTATAATATAATTGTGTAATTCTAACAAATACATTTCCCAATTGTACTGACCCGCCGCAAATTGAACACCAGGTGGCATGAACTGTGGAGAAAAAACTGAGCAAGACCTTATTGGCAAAGCAATACGCAAGCGCAAATGGGAATGGATTGAACAAAACCTGCGTAAACCAACTAGTAACATCACCAGACAGCACTATATTAGAATCCCCAAGGAAAGATAAAAGTAGGTAGGCCAAAACAAACATGGAAAAGGTGAAGCAGGAGCAGCAGGAATAACGTGGGCTCAACTTGGAGGAATCGCCCAGAACGGAGAACGATTGAGAGGTGTGGTTGCGCTTTTATGCTCCACAAGGGGTCCACAGGAATGATGATGATGGTTTATTGAAGTAAGCACCTGAATTTAGACAATGTAAAGGTTGTTTATTTGTGAAAAAAAACACATCCAAACATTTATTCAGTAGGGAGCTGAGTTGACGCAGATGGTTAAAAAAAGTAATTAACCAGCAAACGTCACCCAATCAAGGATGGAGATAGTCTAATAAGAAATCTTTAATTAAAAGTGATTAATGACTTTGAATCCAATTAATAGCTGTTATTATTCTTTTGTAATTAACTAAAAACTAATAGCAATCGAGAGAAGAAAAAAAAATTGTACAGGGTAATTTGTTGAGCGTCAAGCCATAACAACAACATTACATTTCTTGCTTCAAGTTGTAAACACAGTTAATTAGTTAGTTGTCAATATAAAATAAAGCGCCATGGTGGGAAATAAAAGTGTGGACAGACACATTGGAAGACTTGGTAATGTCAGAGGGAACCTTGCTCCATTGACAAAAAAAAAAAAAATTGGGAATACATGTTAGATTTGGTGTACTTGAATTTACTTGATGGTATGGGATATCGAGTGGACTGCTGGTGACATTTTTTAGGACATTACCCGAGCTATTGAGTGGACTGGTGAGGACATTCTTTAGGACATTACTCGAGATGGTAATGTCTGTATAAAAAGAAGGACCTAAGAGATAACACATAATACCCCCCCCCCCCCAGATTATCTCTCTATCGACCTGACCCATAGACCCACACTTAAGAATGGCAATAATTAATCACAGCAATATGAAAATGTGCAGAAATTAATATAAATGTGAATAGAAAATAAAATATTATAAATTGTAGTTA
Organism: Physella acuta; assembly: GCF_028476545.2. Classification (NCBI taxonomy): domain Eukaryota; kingdom Metazoa; phylum Mollusca; class Gastropoda; family Physidae; genus Physella; species Physella acuta. The sequence continues at coordinate 46,137 of NW_026731556.1, forward strand.
AAACATTGTTTCTTTTAATTTACGTTAGGTAAAAAAAGAATAAAACCACCAACATATATTTGTATTTGTGTATTGGTGCTATTTCTAGCAGGTTGTCTATTAGGTCTATAACGTTAACAATCCGCTAATTATAGTATCAATTTATCTCTCTCTCTGTGTAGATGTGTGTGTATGTGTGTGTGTGTTCGACCAATTATTAGTCTAGTCGCTCAGTTAACAGCGCTAGGGTGGTCATAAACAGTTTTGCTCAAATCTTTCGCTCATTTGAAAGCTTGCAATTCAAAAGTTTTGAATACATATTGCTTTTTATTTATTTTTAGTGCACTATTGGGAAATAAAGTAAACACATCTTTCAAAACTAAATAAAACCTAAATCCTGAGACTAAACAAATCTAGAAGAAAGAGACAAAATAAGATTTAAATAAATAGACAAAATGTGACCAAAAAGAAGAGACCAAAAAAGGAGACAAAATGAGACAAAAAATGACAAAATGAAAGTACAAGAAAAATACAAAGCGAAACCCAATCTACAAAATAAACACCCCGTCAATCCACCATTAAATCAACACGCCCCACTAAGACGTCTGACATAATTAATTCTCCACACACAAGAACAGCCACGCCCAGAATAACGCTCCCTTCTAGGACAATGTGAGCTGTGTTTGTCTACTTGTCTGACCTGACGCGGAAGACCCTCATCACGTGACAAACAAGGCGGTATCTTTTAATATTCAGCAGTTAACCTATTAAAAAAACTTTCTATTTTTAAAATTCATCACGTGGTTTGCGATCGATCGATTTCCTTTTCGTCGTTTTATTCTTAATTTTTTTTTTTTTTTTTTTTTTTTTTTTTTTTTTTAATTTAAAGCAGTGGAACTGGTCTGGAATAGAAAAAAAATAATAAGATCGATGGAAACACTGGAAGCCATTCAAAACTTGAAACAGCCGTTTGCGTAATTGGCATCGTGTGGTGAGTAGCTTGTCCGGAATGTGAGATTTGACTACATTATCCTGGAGCTAGTATGAGTTAACCTTTGACATTTCAATGCGCACGGTTGCTAACCTGAAAGTCACGAGATCGAAACCTCGCGCAGACGAGGCTCGTTAGCTAAGGATAGCAACACGTAAAGGATAGAAATCTCCAAAATTAAACAGCAGTGGGGCCACTCTCGAACACTCGTAACTATCTCTTGAATTCAATGTTAACAAGCGCGTTCTGTGGTTTGGGCATGTCGTATCACTTCCTTACCTATACTATCAAAACACGTTATTGTACTAGAGATTTGAACTCACACATGAATAGTCCAGTGACAAGTTTACCTACACTCGACCATGCAATTACACTACTACATAGCTTCGTAACGCTCTGCCATTGAGTATCGAAGCAAAATCCCACAAACATTACGTAATCTCAACGGATCGAATAATTCACACATTCAATGAATACACGAGTATCATTAACAAATATAATCACCAAACGAGCTGAAAAAGCTGGCAATTAAAAAAAAATCAAACAAAATGACTCTTTTTGTGCAGGTTGAAGAAATTTTTTTTTACTTCTTCTTCTTATGATCATAAAAAAAAAACGAAATTCAATTCAAAAGAGATCAAACTTTACAGAAGGAAATTGCAAAATAGAATTCAAGATCAGAGAAGGCAAGCGCTTAAATAATAAGCATTCATTAACTACACGGAATATATATATATATATATATATATATATATATATATATATATATATATATATATATATATATATATATATATATATATATATATATATAAATATGGGTGGGTGGGTAGACAGACAGACAGACAGACAGACAGACAGATAGATAGATAGATAGATAGATAGATAGATAGATAGATAGATAGATAGATAGATAGATAGATAGATAGATAGATAGATAGATAGATAGATAGATAGATAGATAGATAGATAGATAGATAGATAGACAGATAAACATTGATATAAGAATAGGTTAATAGTTTGATTTTTAATACATTTTTTTGTTCAAAATAAATGAATGTATGGATGGATGGATGGTCAGATGGATAGGTTGATGGACGGTCGAACGGATGGGTACATAATAAAACAAGTAAAACCCCTACTGATTGCCTCTACATAATTACATGAATATGATATCAAACGCGTAACACTTCCTCCCTTCGGCGGGTGTTGATGGGGCTACCCCGACGTATTAATGGTGATTTATCTTCCATTCTTTCCTACGTCCCAATGAGTTCTCGCCACTTTTCCATTATCGTCGACTGAGTCCGAAAAGATAATCATAAAATAGTGTCTGGTATTAGACTGTAAATCATACGGTTTATCACTGCCATCGTTTTTTTTATCTGGAAATCTCATTATATTTTTTTTCTCCAGAGGTAGCCTACTATAAAGTTAACCAAATAACCTAATAGGTTGACTTTTTTTTCTGTTGAAAAATGTGTTGAATTTTTTTTTCTTTTAGGAATAGTTTAACTTAGAAATCACGATCGTCTATTCATGCAACTATTTTCCGAAGAAAAAAAAAAAAAAAAAAACAAAAAACAAAAAAAAAAAAAAAAAAAAACCCAGACTATTTTGTCCTATTTTGACAAGAATATTATATTAAATATATTTTAGTTAAATTCATAGTCGTTTGGACACAAATCATGACTTTTTTATCGGGTGTTTCTTCTGTTTATGCCTCCTTTTGAATTGTTCAACACTACAATTATGTAGGTACGATCTAAATAGCACATTTATCTGAAATATAAGCATTAGTAAAAAGTTGTTTCAAAAATGTATATATATATATATATATATATATATATATATATATATATATAGATAGATAGATAGATAGATATATAGATAGATAGATAGATAGATAGATAGATAGATAGATAGATAGATAGATAGATAGATAGATAGATAGATAGATAGATAGATAGATAAATAGATAGATAGATAGATAGATAGATAGATAGATAGATAGATAGATAGATAGATAGATAGATAGATAGATAGATAGATAGATAGATAGATAGATAGATAGTACAGACAGACAGACAGACAGATAGATAGATAGATAGATAGATAGATAGATAGATAGATAGATAGATAGATAGATAGATAGATAGATAGTACAGACAGACAGACAGACAGATAGATAGATAGATAGATAGATAGATAGATAGATAGATAGATAGATAGATAGATAGATAGATAGATAGATAGATAGATAGATAGATAGATAGATAGATAGATAGATAGATAGATAGATAGATAGATAGATAGATAGATATACACCTATATATTAAAAATATGTATATATGATTTATATATATATATATATATATATATATATATATATATATATGTTTACCGAAAAAGACAACTTTGTATATAGCTAAAAATATTTATTTGGTGTTATGTGTTCAAATGAAAAAAAAACAAAACCGTACAACTTGCAAGTACGATTTCGTAACCGCTTAATCAGTCCTCTATTGTGGCCAAAATCCCATTTATTTGTCTGGTTCGTACGGACCAAAAAAAAAACAAGCCAACGACGACGCTAATTCTCTAGCACTGGCCAAAAGAGACGTATTGTCTTGGCAGGCTACCTAGGAGCGGGACAAACGAACAGTCTAGAACCAGGGGCGTATCAATAGTGTAGATAAACAGGAATACATTAGATCTACACTGTACAGGGTTATACTGACGTCGGTATGATGAATCTGCATGGGGAATAAAAGGGAAGTCTTCTGGGGAATGGGCATGGGGAATCGACGAACTGGTTGGATTGGAATTAGAGATATTTGTCATCTAATATTTTGATAATTCGCTACTGTTACGTTAAATATTTTTTTAAATAGAACTGCCTTTCAAAAGATGATAATTAAAAAGTTCGATATCCCTATAGAGCTCATTAAATAAATAAATAAATAAATAAATAAATAAATATATATATATATATATATATATATATGTATATTTATATAAATATACATATATATATATATATATATATGTATATTTATATAAATATACATATATACATGCATACATCATACATACATAAATACATACAGACACACACATACACACACACATACATACATATATATATATATATATATATATATATATATATATATATATATATATATATATATATATATATATATATATAGTGTTAGGTGTATTTATTTTATTATGCATTTCCGTCTTGCAAACAGCCCCTACCCCCCCCCCTCTTGATGATGATGGTGAGTTTCCATGAGACTACATCCCCCACCCCTCCATCTCTAGCTAAGCAACAAATGCTTTAAGCACAAATCTCGAAAAAAAAACTGACCCATCAATCAGACCCGTGCCTGATGATAGAAAACTTCCACAAAGGCTCTAGGCTAAAAAAATTGTGCAATATTAAGAGATGTGTTTTATAAGAATCCATTCCTAAACAAAAGCAGAAAGGGAAAAAAAAGAATGAATGGACTCAATATTAAAAGAGATTGGAAAAAAAAAAGTATAAAAAACACGTACGTTATTTACTGATGTGACATGAAACATCTACTACACTCTAACGTGTGTACTACTACAGGGGTCTTTGTATTGTAGAAAGGGAATCACATAGTACTCTATTTAAGAGTCTAAATATGGCCAGTATACTAGATAGATGATAGAAGCGATGATATAGGCGATGATATAGGCGATGATAGAGGCGAGAGGCGATGATAGAGACGACAATAGTGATGATAGAGGCGATGATAGCAATGATGAGCAGTGTCTAAACATGGTCAGTGTTCTAGAGGCGATGATAGAGCCGACGATAGAGCCGACTATTATCATGGAGATAATCCGATAGCAAAAAGGGGAGCCAACTCACAGGAGTTTGGAATTTTTTAAAAAGACAGCTGTCGGCATCAGATAAACCAGTTCTTCTACCACTATCTACCAGTATCTCTTTATGTTCAAAAACAGGGGTCTCCAAACTTTTCAGTCTGAAGGCCGCATTAACTATCAAATTTCAGTTCGGGGGCCAGTTTCTTCCAGGCATGTCTTTGATTTTTCTGGGCAAAGTTCCTCAGCCATCACCAACAAACGTTTTTTTTCCGTGGACAAAAAGATCCGCGGGCCGGATGAGAGGACTTCGCGGGCCGCATACGGACCGCGGGCCGTAGTTTGGAGACCCCTGTTCTAAAATGTCAGTGATAATTTGTTTATATATATATATATATATATATATATATATATATATATATATATATATATATATATATATATATATATATATATATATATACAAACTTATATTTTCTAACGCAAGTGTAATTGAAAAGGGTTTGTTTGCAAAACTTTAGCAGAACAGTACAGTATTGAAAATTATCTTTAGAATGTATCGCTGTTAAAATCAGAGTTTAGACTAGAGCAGGGGTCGGTAACCTTTTGAGACGGAAGAGCCAAAAGTTACAATTTACAACATCTCCCAGTTTCTAAACAGTCACTAACCATTTTTTTTTCAATATTATGGTATTTGATTAGGATTAGGTAAAAAAAATTGGTTTAAGTATGAAATTCTATTTATGTATATAAAAACATACACTTTTCTCACAAAACATAATAAAGTATAATTATAGCACTATTTCTACCCAATTTAGATGCCAATAACTAAAAAACTAAGTCACTGAAGTAAAATTAATGCACACTGGCACATAAAAAATGCCTTCTGAATAAAATAACAATTACTATTGAAAATATTCGAACAAAATTAAAATTTGCACTTCGGTAGTGGAAAGCGTGGAACCCATGCCATAGGGCTGGCAACAGCACATTTGTGGGGCTTTGCCTTGTGCCCATGCAGTTTTACTCCACCAATGCTTAGTTTTTTTATCTTGTTTAAAGTTGCTTTTACAGTATAATATTTTTATGAGTTATGAAAATAAAATAATATAATTATTATGGAACTGGCGAGCCGCTTCCTGACATCAAAAGAGTCGTATGCGCCTCGCGAGCCGCAGGTTGCCGACCCCTGGCCTAGTAGATTCTAATTGGATTTCCTAATGGGAGGAGGGTGGTGTTATCTTTTGTTTTTTGGAAGCAATTAATGAGATGACTAAATTGCCACTAAGCTGATTGTTGACGCATTTGTTACACTATCTCATATTATATGTTTATAGTATTGCAATCTACAACTGCTACTGATGCATTTTTCAACTAGATAATGTTAAAAAAACCCATCAAACTATTTTGTTTAGAACTTCTACTGTATATTTTTTACAATAGCAATACATATATCCAAACTTAAAGTTTTATTTACTAGTAAGCAGTCAACCTAACGTGGAGGAATTTGTAATGAATAAAGATTTAGCTACGAATTATCTCCCATTTTGAAAGCTAATTCGTGAAATTTTGTTAAAGGGAAATAACTTTTCCAAGAAAAACTAACTTAACCAAGCATAAATAAGGAATGCTTGAAAGACATAAAAGGAAACGCTTTAAATTTCATTATATAATACTTATAACTAATCATTTATATTAGTTATTAAACTAGTGAAAACAACATATTTTACTAACTAACTACATACGGTAGGTGTTGTTTGAAAGTATAAACACTGTAGCTTTATTATAACATACTTCTAGACAATTTCGTTGACATGCAATCAGTTGTTGCATTTTGTAGCATTTACAGTATCTATTTCTGGATCCCTAAAATTAGGGACATCATTCAAGGAAATCACATACGGCAGGGGTCCGCAACCTTTTGAGATGGAAAAGCCAAAAGTTAAAATTTACATTATTTCCCAGTTAAGAGACACTAATATCATGTTTTCAATATTTTGGTAATTGATAAAAAAAAATTGATTTTTTATTTGAAATAAAAAACGTTAGAATATTAACTAATATTGATTCATTTAAAAACATATAAATGTTTCGCACAAAAATGTTTTAGCTAGCTCTGCTATGATAAACTCATTAATTAAATACTGTAACTATATGACTATCCCAATCCACTTTAGAAGCCAATAACTTTTTTTTTTTTACGGACATCACCGGCTCTGAAAGTGTCTCCCATTAACCAGGAAAATCTCAACACGGCAAATGCCGACTAACTGGCCAGGGTATCGATGTGATTACTGTATCGGTCGCTTCTGTCCTTCGGTTCTCATAGATCTTCGACCCTACACGAACCCAGAGTCCAGTACCTGCCTCAACCGTAAGAAGCAAATAACTAAAATATTACGTCACTCAGGTCAAATTAATGCATACTGACAGGTACAGAATTGCATTCTGAATAGAATAACATTCGACAATTAACGATACTCGAAAAAGTCTGCACTCCAGCAGTTGCAAGCATGGAATAGTCGCCACGGGGCTGGCTACAGCACTACTGTGGGTTTGGTGCCCAAGCGGCTGTCTGTATACTTTCTACCTCACCTACTCTCATTAATCGCTGACGAATGTTTTAGTCCTGTTTAAGTTAAAGTTGTTTTTCTTTACAGTATATTTTTATGAGTTTTGAAAATGAAATAATATTGTAACAGTTAAATGTAGATGAATGTATGTTTCGAGTATGTATCTTAAAAGGCGATATAAATATAAAATATAGTATGGGTGTGCGCATGCGCTAAGGAAAGGAAGGAGAGAGGTAGATATAGCGCGAGGCAGATGGCGATGGTTGTTGCAGTGAAGGTATTGTACATATGAACCAATAAAATTATGGAAATTAACAGAACAAGGGTTGATTTTTGTTTTGAGTGTGTGCCATGAAATAGGCAGAAGAAAAGGCCTGTGACAAATATAAGTATTAATATTTGCGCATGGAACTGGAGAGCCGCACCTTGACATCAACAGAGCCGCATGCGGCTCGCGAGCCGCAGGTTGCCGACCCCTGACATACGGAGAACTGTTTAAGACAGGGGACGGCAACCTTTTGAGATGGAAGAACCAAAAGTTATCTAAAAAATTCCCAAATTTTTAAAGAGCCACTAACGTTTTAAGTGCACTTCGATTGTGGAAAGCAAGGAACTATTGCCACAAGGCTGGCCACAGCACAGTTGTGGGGCTACGCCAGATGTGAGTCAGCTGTCCATAGCAGCTCTAGCTAGTCTACTCCACTTATTCTCATTGTTTTTTATTTTGTTTATAGTTGTTTTTGTTTTTACAGTATAATTTTTTTTTTAGTTTTGAAAAAAATTTATAATTATTATGGAACTGGAGAGCCGCATAGTGACAATAAAAGAGCCGCATGCGGCTCGCGAGCCGGCCCATAGACTAGAGTTATTGTCTGGGCTAAGATGAAATATTACATAGGGATAAAGGTGGGTAACAGGTTAAATTTAGATATACACTAATAAGTTACAACTGCGGCGCAACTACAAAGTATATACTAGTATATATATATATATATATATATATATATATATATATATATATATATATATATATATATATATATATATATGCATATATATATATGCGTATATATATATATATATATATATATATATATATATATATATATATATATATAAATTATATAAAACTCAAAAGACGTTTTAGAATACTAGCTTATAATTTAACTTATTAGTAGGTAGAATCAAAACGTATGAATGTAAAATTTTGTATCAGATCATAGTGATATCAAAATACTGCAATTTAAATTCAGATTTTCAGAGATGAACTGTGATAACCAGATTAAATATGACATCTGGAAGACCTCGAAAGCCAAAATAATCTGGGTATGAGTAGATAATATTGGCAAGTTTATCATAATGTGAAGTAAAGATAGTGAAGATCATTTTGGAATCAAAGTTTGTAAGAATAGTATAAGCTATAAGTAGTAAGGAATAGTGACGAGTCTTATAATTTCAGAAAATTTTAGTATAGAATATATAGGAATGGTTACGGGTCTAACATTTCGGTGATATTTTTGGATACAATTTCGTAAGGATACTAGAGCGCAGTTTAGGATAAGAGTATATTATTATAGAAATAGTTACGTTTGTAAAATTTTCGGGGAATTTTAGGATAAACGTTTGTAAGGATAATATAGGCACATTTAGGATAAGAAAATAATACGTAGGAATGGTTAAGAATCTAAAAATTTCAGGAAATTTCAGATACAATTTTGTAAAGATTGTATAGACCCCTTTCGGATAAGAATAAATAGAACTGGTTAAGGTCTAGAAATTTCAGAAATTGTCATACCATAATACAACTGTAAGTTCTTATACACACTGCTATATGAATACAACAACTTTCATTTGTTTCTCCTCTCAAATACCTCCAACGATAGCATCCCCAGTTATGTACTGCCGAGCCGAGTGTGATTAATCTATCAAGGGGCGAAAGCTCGTTATCTGCATTAATAAATCGCGGTTATTTCCCTTGAAAAATTAATCGTATCCATCCGCCCCTGTCCGGGCTATGGGCGAGATAGACGATGGACGGGCAACTTAAAACATCGCGAGGAAAGATCAAATTCCCAGCACCTCGAATGTAGATTAGACCCTCCGCCTATCTCGTAAAAAGAATCTCAACGCTTTCCACCGCAGATGTAGGGTTTAAAGACAGGGGGGCGTAACGCGGGGTGTAAACATCTCGTCTAATGCTAAATCAATAGTAATCAGGGCTCTACTTAGGGGGCTTCAAATTTAGTAGCTTTTAAGCCATTTGTAGGACAAATGTAGCAGGCGATAGTTGAGAGGGAGTCAGGGCAGGAGGTTTTTTTTTTCTTTTCTTGCTGCGAAGGACAAGGAGAGAGTGGAGTTATCGCCCTTAAGTGTAGGCTAGATAAGAGGGTTGACGAAATAAATTTATAATCTCCCTTTTCTTTAGGCATTTTTTAAAGTTATAACCCCACCTAAATACCCAAACAAGCTATTATTAGTAATTGTATTGCTCGTGTTATACATAATTGAAATCTTCTAAATGCTCAGTTAACTATTCTTACGCTCTATATTTTTTTGTTGAAATATGGTATTAGAGAAGTGTTGCTAAAGTACAAATAAAGGTCGATAATACTTTTTTTATAAATATACATACATATATGGCCATATATATGAGTGTGTAAGTTTAACACACATACACACACACACATAAATATATATATATATATATATATATATATATATATATATATATATATATATATATATATATATATATATATATATATATATAGGTAGATACACAGATAGATTGAGTGGATGGATGGGTTTTTCGATTGTTGATAGACAGACTGTCAGACGGACAGAGAGACAGATGGACAGAGAGACAGACAGACAGACAGACCGACAGAAGACAGATAGATAGACGAAACCGCATATACAAAGCAGTTAAAACAGTAGAGTATCAATCTTGTGGCTGTAGATTGGTAAGAATTCATTGCTTTGTTCTAATGAACTTTGTGCCATTAGGATCGGATCAGTTGGTTAATGGGATATCCGGTCAGAGGAAATTGGGGGCGACCAGCAGGTCAGGTGGACGATGAATGATGAGACGTGCTAGGCGCAGGGGGGGGGGGGGTGGTAAAGGGGGGGGGGGGGGGGGGTGCGATAAAATCATTCTGACAACCCCGGATAGAGCAGTACTTTGAAGTATGAGTAAAAAGTAAGACATACGTGATAAAATTGTAAAACTAATGTAGTAATTGGAAGTTAATGCTAATTCACATTCAATGCTAGTCAAAATGATGGGGGAAAATATATATTTATGTATATATATATATATATATATATATATATATATATATATATATATATATATATATATATATATATATGTATGTATATATATGTATGTATATATATATATGTATGTATATATATATGTATGTATATATATATATATGTATATATGTATATATGTATATGTATATATGTATATATGTATATGTATATGTATATATATATATATGTATATATAGATATATATATATATATATATATATATGAGAGAGAGAGAGAGAAAGAGAGAGAGAGACCATAAAAAATATGTTTTTAAATAAACCAATTAATTGTTTTAATCAAAGGCGTTTATGTATGGACTTGGACGAGAAAACCTTTAGGTCAAGATGACCAGAATATGGTCAATAGAATGGAAATTAGTGCACTGAGCAGACAGATGACACAAAGAGTGGAACATCAAAGAGGGAGTACCGCTGTATGCTTGCTTATAATTAAGCTAAGCTACTGGTGTGTGGTAAAGTAGGACGGGTAAAGTAGGACACACACCTAGCTAGACAGACAGGTAAACTAGGACACACACCTATCTAGACAGACAGGTAACGTAGGACACACACCTAGCTAGACAGACAGGTAAAGTAGGACACACACCTAGCTAGACAGACAGGTAAAGTAGGACACACACCTAGCTAGACAGACAGGTAACGTAGGACACACACCTTGCTAGACAGACAGGTAAAATTGGGCAACCACCTGCAGGTAAACAAAGTCACACACTTAGTCAGACACACAGGTAAACAAAAGCAACCACCTACAGCTGGAGAGACAGGTAAAAAAAAAACGTCTCATTCAACATCGGTAATTAGTAAAAAAAAAACTTTAATTATTAATTAAATCTCATATCATATGTATATCGTATGCGTGGCATTCAGCACACTCTGTGTAGCTTAGTAGCAAATGGTAACACTATGTTGCAATAGAATACTTCGTTACACTGTAACTGAATACCAAAGTCCAAAGTATACTATACCCCAAATAAACATGCATCACTACATCATACGTGCAATCAATACGTAGATTTCCTTGGATCTGACATATTAAGACAGCAATGAGTACATTTCATGGTGTGTCTTACGCTAGGGTAAGGAGTCAAGCATAGACACACATACGAGAAATGTCAAAAAATATCATAAAGAACACAGTACTAGTGTGTACAGTAACATACCATAGACTTGAATAGTGTACATTAACATATATTACACAATTGCAACATGCACAATGTGGTAACAATAGAATAGTGGAAAAAATAACACTACGTATATACTCACCAAGAAGCACACAAACACAATGTGTATACACTAACAAGGACAATGTGTACTCACTATTCGAAGACCATGTACAACATCATGTCTGAACTGTAGGTCTCCAACAGCTCGACTATGTGGGGGTGTTTCAACATGTGGCATATTGTGGCTTCTCTCTTGAGATCTGTGGACAAATACAGAAGTTTTAACATGTAGCATATTGTTGCTTCTCTCTTTAGATCTGTGGACAAATACAGAATTTCAACATGTGGCATATTGTGGCATATTGCGGCTTATCGCTTTTGATATGTGTACAAATACAGAATTTCAACATCTGGCATATTGTGGCTTCTCGCTTTAGATCTGTGGACATACATAAGACAAGACGATAGGTTCAATATGTATGGCTTCTATCCTTGAAGTACATACACAATTACAAGAAACTAGATTTGAACATATGGTTTATCGCTTTAGATATGTTGACAAATACAAGGCAGGAGTTTCAACATGTGGCATATTGTGGCTTCTCGCTTGGGATCTGTGTACAAATACAAACAGTAGTTTCAAGATGAATGGTTTCTTTCAATTTACCTCTATGCAGAAATAGAAGAGAATAGATTTAACACGTATGGCTTCTCGCTTAAAGTCTAATGCAGTCATCATAACAAAAGACGAATCATCTCACAACAAATCTACCTTGAATATCACCAACCAGAAAGTTCAGGAATACTAGAAATCTGGGTCTTATAACATCCACAAACTATTTTGTTGTCTTGCGAGGTTATGCTAGCTAGTTTTAGAATTTTCAAATATTGCAATTATAATCGATACTAAAGGAATCAGCTGTAAAACTGCAGAATGCACTTGCTTCTAAACAAATCAAAGCCACCTTTTATCTTATGTATTAATGGTTTTTTTTTTTTTGTTTGTTGTTTTTTTGTTGTTTTTTTTTTTTTTTGCCAGATGTAAGCGTACACTTAAATAGTGCAAAATTGTATTATTATATTTTAAACGAAAATATCAAAAAGATCCAGTCCTGCTTTATTGAGAAGTCCACTCATTGACTCCGTCTTCCACCACCCATCTGTGATTTATTTGCGCCAGTTCTGTTTAATCATTTACTACAGTAATTAGTTCTTTTCTATCAGGGGCTTCACAAAATAGAAAAAAAAACATCCCAAAAGATACAATCAAGTAGGTGGCGTCCCTCTAGTGTTAACTTAATCCACTGGGTCGGATGTTGATTAGACCGGCGTCCATCTTGCGCCAGAGCCCGCGCATCGATCAGCTTAATGACCAGAACTGGTGCTAGACTGACCATTAGCGCTATCTGGGCCCGGTTGGGATTCAATCAACTTCAGTCCAAAACTGACCGCAGCCCGACTGGTCAAGTGAGACGGCACTCAATGGGACTGCTCAAGAGGCACTGGTCAGTCTGATTAGTGCTTTCAGTGACTGGTCAAGCGTGGGCTCTTTAAGAAAATAGACATGGCGCTAGGGAGGGATCTTAAAGTTCGGATCAAATTGACCCTTTATATAATCGACTGTGCGTAGATGATTGAATAACATTCACTTCAATAATTTCAACTTCACGTCAGTACTTCGTATTCATTGCGTTTCTTAAAAATATATATATGTATATTTAAAGATCTTTCCTATGTCTCGAGTGGATAATTATGACTAGTAAAAAGGCAGTGACGGGGGAATTTGAGAAAACTTCATCATGTCTGTACAGGAGTGATTCGAGTCTTAGCCATGACTTTTTACTTTCTCGTATGCAGAGCATAGAGGAAGTATTGTAATCGTGCACAAAAATCACATTAAATGTTGACAGTTTTCACCGTTTTACTTCACAGTACTTCATCATATTCGGAGTAAAAGGAACTTATTTTTAATCGGAAATTTCTAAATCCAGATTTATCAAAATTTAATCCAACTATCAGCCCCTATAACCTTGATCAACCATCAACCCCTAAAACTCCATTAACCAATTCCAATATCCACACCTCCATCCATATCAATTATCCATACTAAAAAAATCGCTTAACAAGTCTCTACTTTTGAGCTTTCACCATTCAAGGATGTCCTACTCTTCACCACGAGTTTTTAAAAAGTTGAAGCTAAACTGAAATGTAAACAGCGGTTTGTATAGACTAAAGACCAGTGTTTCTTCCAGACTTTTTTCTCCGGGGGGGGGGGGGGGGGGCACTTGAAATTTTCGGGGGGGGGGGGGCGGTTGACTTTCTTCGGGGGGTCGGACACTGTTAAAAGTATATATTTTCTATATAAATTATATAAATTTCATTTCGTTTGGGGGGGGGGGGGGGCAGTAAAAAATTTTCGGGGTGGGGGGGGGGGGGGCTTAGCCCCCCCCCCCCCCCCCCCCGAAGAGATGCCTGGAAGAAACTCTGCTGAAGACTAATAATAATATTAACTTGTCACATGTAGATCAGTAATTGATAGAAGAAACGGTCACGTGATCATCCCTGCATAGGTAACGAGGTGAAATTCCAAACAAAGTCGCTATGAATAGATATGTGATACGCGCATCTAATATTTCAAGGTCATCTTGGGATGGAGACAACATATCTAAAGGTCATCTGTGAAGGTCATGAGATTGTGGCCACATCAGCACACTTCAGCCCTGGTAAATAAAAATCAGATGACCTTGGCTATAAATCAGACAAGGTCAAAAAATAATGCAACCATAGCAAAATAAATGTCAAGGTCACCCAAAACATTCCAATGACCCTGTCCATATTTCAAACAAGGTCACCAATAACAGTCAAGTGTCCCTTGACATCCGTCTGACAAGGTCAAATATAAACCGAGCCTGGCCACGTAAACGACAAGGTCGCCAATAACAGTCTCGTGACCTTGGCCACACATCACTCAAGGTCAAACGGGAATCGACGTTAGACTACGTATCTAACAAGTAGATCTAAAACCCAAGAAGACTGACGGCTTTAGGATACACCATCCTAAAAAAAAAAGTCAAGAATTTTTTTTTTTTTTTTTTACTTCTAGGAGGTTTGGTCTCTGGGCAGAAGAAACGGCTGATTGATTTTTCCGAAACCATCGATTACATTAGAGGCGCGCGCGGCATTACGGAGCTACATTATGTGGGCTAAGGGTATTGGGGGTGGGGATGGGAAGTCGCTGTTGTAGACGAGTACTTAATTTTTTTTTATCGGACTAGAAATGTGGTTTAACATGGAAGGTAGCACCTAAACTGGTTTAATTAACAGACTAAGTGAGTTAGTAAAACTGTTTAAGGGAATGGAAAGTTAAGATGGGAGGGAAGGGGGGGGGGGGAAGGTTGTTGAGAATTATGTTTAAGTTACCAGTAACATATTCTAAATACTTGTAACTTGTCAAGTATATTTGTTAATCACACTTGTGTGTAAAACTTTAAACTGTTAAAATTATTGTTACATTAAAAGGTGCAATGAGTTGAAATCAGTATTAGGAGTGTGCATTTCAATATTACTCAGATGTGTGCTCACATACACACCCACATCCACCACCCCGATATATATATATATATATATATATATATATATATATATATATATATATATATATATATATATATCGGTCCAGTCGATGCAAGACACAAAACAGTTTACAAAGAATATAATCCTCCTAGTTGTACATGTAGTTGTTTGCACTCAATGACACGGGTTGAGAAACAAGTCCAACATAATAGCACCTCAGACTAATTTGTCACTTTAAAGTCGACGCCAACGATTTTTTTTTGTCTTCTTTAGAATTTATTTTAACCCAAGTCAGAACTTTAAAAAAAAACGAGAAAAAAAAAATAGCCGAGTCGTGTCGCCTGAGTACAGACATGAAAACACAATCTAATCACTTGTGTCTGATTCTTCAATCCACCGGGGTCTTGATCTATCTACGAGGGCATGACATTCACACAATCTGACAAGATACATTTTTATTTACTTATCTAAATGTAAATACTTTATTTTATTTTTCAATTTTACTGGCCCCTGTGTGACTGTTGAGCTAATGGACCCCAAGGGTCGTGTCTATGTACAGTGAACTCTGGGTAATGCATAATGGCTTTCTTATTTTAAGATGTTGTGTTGTTATACAGTTTTAAAGCTGTATAGCGAAACCAAGTTAGCAACATACACATATAGTGTGTACTTGTGTATGTAAAAAAAAATTGTATGACGATAAAAAAAACCAAATTGTCTCAACATGGTGTCTTCATCAGAAATAAAAAAGCAGAATTTTGCAGAAAGGAAAGCTTTAAGTTGTTTTTTAATTATTATTTTACCAGCCAGTTTAAAGATAAAAAATTATCAATATGAAAAATGTATTTTTACTTATTTTATCTGAACCGAGATGGTACTCATGGGAAACTTTTGTTTTATTAACTAACATTAAATCACAACCACAGACACTAAAGCGTCAGTATCAACTGAAGATTATATTTTACTCCATCAATAAACAATTATGAATTTGCCAAAATAAAACTAGTTTATAGCCTGCTGAAACAAAAACCACTTTGGAAAATTGAAGAATTAAATTTAGAATTATTTTATTTCGAATACCTTTCCAAGGGAAATAATCAGTTAAATTACTGTGAATGGGGGAAAAACTATTTTACTTCCCCTTGAGCCTTATTATAAACGGCGGGCGTATTTGCGAGACACTAAGAAAATCTATGAAATACAAAAACCAACCTTCGACTGTTAAACCTGGACTGGATGTAAACTTGGACACGTCCACAATTTTGACAGCAAACTGTTGTCTTGTCTCCCTGTGTAGGCATCTTCTAACGACACTGAAGGGGCCTCTAGTGACAGGGAAACAAAGGGAAAACATTACATTTATAGTTACTTAAAAGGCTAGACAAAACTTTACATCTACAGTAATAAAGCAACAGAAAACATAACATCTACAGTATTAAGGCAACAGAAAACATTACATCTACAGTAATAAGGCAACAGAAAACATTACATCTACAGTAATAAGGCAACAGAAAACATTACATCTACAGTAATAAGGCAACAGAAAACATTACATCTACAGTAATAAGGCAACAGAAAACATTACATCTTCAGTAATAAGGCAACAGAAAACATTACATCTACAGTAATAAGGCAACAGAAAACATTACATCTAGTCAAAATGTAAACAGAAAATAATTTAAATACATGATAAAAAGACAAAATATATTACAACTATTTTTTAAATATATCTTTTATATAAATAATACATACAATATATGGCAAAAAAGTATAAAAATGCATTCAAGGATGCTTACAAGCTATAAAAAGATACACTACAATAAAATTACAAAATTTGTAAACTAAAACACAAATATAGGCCAGGACAGGTTAATACTATACATGATTTATTGTAAACAGATACAATAATGTGTGTGTTGTATGTGTGGGAAGAGAGTTGAGGGGGAGGGGATTGTCTGATACAGACAGGTCACTGGTGACTCGATTACTAGAGTCACCAGTCACCTGCCCATACAGCTCTCTTGACATGGTTGAATAAAGTAGACAAAGTAGGATATATTAATCAATACTAACAACATATAACAGCATACACACGTTATAACCTGTACCAAGACATTGCTACTGTCCCTACAGGCAAGGGACATTACTACTTGTTAACTTTCCTCTCCTACCACACACACACACTATTTGGGTCCTTATTAACCTGATTTTAAACCGTGCCCCCAACATACACACACACACACACATGCACTGGGTTGTTACCGTCCTTTTATCCCCACCCCCACCAGCAACCCTAATTTCAACAACCCCCTCCATTCTAAAATGACCCAATATAATTACCACCGCCACAATAAAAATATATAATTCGGAGTGTAGCCCAAATCATTATTAAACTCAATGAGCATGGACCTACCCCTTAAACAAAATAAACAAATCCTACACACATTGCTCCGTTAACCAGCATTTTCCTAGACAGGGTATTCTCATTTTGTTTTTCTTTTAAAGGCTTCAAAATATAATAAAAACATTTAACGCAACTTTTTTTTCTGCCTTAACGTCTTATTATTCCCGAGAGCACAATCCTCAAGTGATCTAACATTTCTTTAACTTACACAACATCTAACTCAATTGCTATACCCCATCATAAAAATCAAGTGATCTAACATTTCTTTAACTTACACAACATCTAACTCAATTGTTATATCCCATCATAAAAATCAAGACCCCGCCACGCACAAGTAATTCAAACGCACGGCATTCTCCACCACCCGTTAGATCACATGCGTACACAACTCCTACCATGCAAGAAGTGCTAACAAGTCCCTGGGGTATCTACTTTATACTTTATTACCCAGCCTAGAACTTGGCCAATTTTTTGCTATAAGAAGCCGAGGGAACTAAGGGAGGCGACTGAGACAATTTAGCTCACGGCTACATGCGAGTAGCTCAAATCAAATTGACTGTTATGGAATGTGCTACGGTACTAACGGGACTGTTTCCCCGGCTAAAAATAGCACCAGGGGGACGTGTGAGTGTTACATGGTGTTGTTCAGAGGACGTTTAGTGGTTTTCTCTTTAGTGGTTTTCTTTAGTGGTTTTCTTTTTAGTGGTTTTCTCTTTAGATGTTTTCTTTTTAGTGGTTTTCTCTTTAGTGGTTTTCTCTTTAGTGGGTTTCTTTTTAGTGGTTTTCTCTTTAGTGGGTTTCTCTTTAGTGGTTTTCTCTTTAGTGGGTTTCTTTTTAGTGGTTTTCTCTTTAGTGGTTTTTTCTTTAGTGGGTTTCTTTTTAGTGGTTTTCTCTTTAGTGGTTTTTTCTTTAGTGGGTTTCTTTTTAGTGGTTTTCTTTTTCTCTTTAGTGGTTTCCTTTTAGGTGGTTTTCTTTTTAGTGGTTTTCTTTTTAGTGGTTTTCTCTTTAGTGGTTTTCTTTTTAGTGGTTTTCTCTTTAGTGGTTTTCTTTTTAGTGGTTTTCTTTTTAGTGGTTTTTTCTTTAGTGGTTTTCTCTTTAGTGGTTTTCTTTTTAGTGTTTTTCTTTTTAGTGTTTTTCTTTTTAGTGTTTTTCTCTTTAGTGGTTTTTCTCTTTAGTGTTTTCTCTTTAGTGGTTTTCTATTTAGTGGTTTTCTTTTTAGTGGTTTTCTCTTTAGTGATTTTATTTTTAGTTGTTTTCTTTTTAGTGGTTTTCTCTTAAGTCTTGTGGCTCTCAATTGTACGGTACATACAGAATCTCTTTCATTCTCTCTTTCTGTCTCTCTCTCTCTCTCTATCTCCGTCTTTTTTTCTAAGATCTCTGTTCCACAAACATGTAGTCTAAACAATCATGATATCGACACGTATAATGCTATTTGAAAAAAAATCCGTCTAAATGGGCTTAGTCGTAATTATTAAAACTCATGTCACAATCATATTAATTAGTTTTGAAGGTTTATGCTAATTAATCTGGCCACTTGCCATACATTAACATATGTATACTTGCTAACGAGTCGAATCAGATTTGTATCACAGGTTAGTACAGTCAGTCACTGGTGACAGACAAAATACTAAGGAACATTGTATCAAAACCTAGTTCTTTTCTTCTCTTTCAACTACCACACACAAATACACCCCCAATACACACGAATACACCCCTTAACACATACAAATACACCCCCAAACACACACAAATACACATCTCAATACACACACACCCCTCAACACACACAAATACACCCCAGATACACACACATACACCCCCAACACACACAAATTCACCTCCAACACACACAAATACACCACCAACCACACAAATACACCCCAAACACACATATACACCCCCAACACACACAAATACACCCCAAAAACACACACAAATACACCCCCAACCACACAAATACACCCCAACACACACAAATACAGCCCCCCTCAAACCCCAATACATCCCCCCTAAACACCAATACACCCCAAACACACACAAATACACCCCCAAACACACACAAATACACCCCAAAAACACACAGAAATACACTCCCTATCGTTACTTGAAATTGAATAATTAAACAGAATGGTTAGAGCCACCATCTCCTCTGTGGCCGTTAAGTTACCATCAACCCACTACTGTTATCACCAGGGTAGGGTAGCCGTGGCCTTATTGCTTATTTCCTGGCGGGTTTAGTTTTTACTTTCTCGTATATACGAAGTATAGAGAAAGTATTGTAATCGTGCACAAAAATCACTTGAAATTTTAACAATTTTCACCGTATTACACCTCAGTCCTTCATCAGATCCGAAGTATAGAGGACTTATTTTAATCGGGCAAAAATTATCAATCCAGATTTATCAAAATTAAGAGGTTTTGTGCGTAATCCAGTCTGAAAAACTGGGCTTTGCAATTCTGTCCGTATGTCTGTGTGTGTGTGTGTGTCTGTCCGTGTGTAAACACGATAACTTGAGTACCGTTACAGCTAGGTTGATGAAATTTCATATATAAGTATTTTATCAAAATCGTAGATCCGTATCAACTTTTGAGCGATTTCCGATAACCGGAAGTGGTACTTTTTCTACTTTGAATTTTTCAAAAGCCTATAACTTGAGTACTATTTCAGATAGATAAATGAAATTTCACATGTAAGTAAAAGATCTAATTCACTACCTTCTGTTAAATTTTGAGTAATTTCCGTTGACCGGAAGTAGTAATTTACGCTACTTCCGATTTCTCAAAAAACTAATGTAAATTTTTAAAGTACTAATAATATTGCGCACTATTGTGCACTTTTTTTATTTTACGTTCACTTGGTGTGCAATTCTTTTGTCTACGAGATTTTATTCTATTTTTAAAACTTTAAGTATTTAAAATGGATTAAAAATCATGTCTATAACCCGAGTTCCAATCCCCTGTTGTTTTATATAAGAATATTCGAGAAAGTTTAGGGGAGATCATTCCCGGTTTATTTCTTAGTGTGGTCTTTCAAGGAACAACAGAACGCAATAGCAAGACAAACGTAGCGTGTTAAAAAATAAGGGTGATAATATTAGCTAGACATTGATAAAGTGTAAAGAAAACGGCGGAAATACAATAGCAAGAAGAATACAAAAGGTTATTTATATACCTTACACTTTGAAAAAAAAACTGAGGAAAGGGAGGGGGTGGGCGCTAACATATTTTAAGAAAGACGGTCAAAAGAAGTAAAGGGGGTAGGGTAGGGTTAATTTTTACTTTAACAAGACTGTCAAAACTAGTTGGGTGAGGGAGCTAAACTTATACTTTAGGAAAACGACCAAATGTGTGTGTGTGTGTGTGGAAGGGGGGGGGTCTATAACATCACATACGTGAGAGGCACGTCTTTTAAACAGAGCACTAAACTGTGCACTTCAGATTTTAAAAGTCAAGAACAGTTTCAACAGTTTAAAACGTCACTAAACTAAGTAACGTTTTATTCGATTTGTGGTGAAAAAAAAAGATCTTCCTTAAAATGGTAACATTTCTATATATTTTTTTTTTTGAATAAATAAAAGCATTGGAATGTTCTTTAAATATTAAGCACCAGTGGACTGGTAGGTTACTGCTTTCCAATGTGAAGTGACACTTTAAAACTAAAGTTGGGTTCGGTGTTTTGAAATATTCAAACAAACTGACATGAGAAATATAAGCTTCGGTCGTTTTCTTCCATACCATTTTATCTCTTCAAAAACAAAACAAATATAATTGTCAAAACATACGAGTAACGAAGTATATAAAAGATCTGTCAGCAAAGACAAGGTTATGTAAACAAGATAAGAAAACAGCCATAACGAAGGATATGAAAACAACAGCATGTCAGACTATAAATTTGATAAACATGATTATTTTTTAAATCTATCA
The DNA here is from genome assembly GCF_028476545.2 of Physella acuta. NCBI lineage: Eukaryota > Metazoa > Mollusca > Gastropoda > Physidae > Physella > Physella acuta. Next base: position 67,943 of record NW_026731556.1, read on the forward strand.
TTATTGTAAAATATTATGCGAATAACATTTATGGTGATTCTTTTTTTAAAATTTCAAATTTAAATTAGTCACATTTCTCATTAAGAAGAACTAATTATCTTTTATGTAAGATGAGTAACTAATACAGAATGAAAAAGATGTTATTAAGATAGATAGTATTACAATTACTCCCACACAACAAAGAGGTGTGTAATTGGGGATGGGAGGGGATACATTATGAGGTTTACTCTTATAAAATGTAATAGAGCTTTTGTTTTGGCTCCGTAGCGGTATCAGATTTAATGGTACAATTTCAAGTCAGTTTTAACAATTTCAAGTCAGTTTTAACAATTCAAGTAAGATTTAATAGTACAATTTGAAGTCCGATTAAATGGTACAATTTCAAGTCAGATTTAATGGCACCATTTCAAGTAAGATTTTATGGTATAATTTCTAGTAAGATTTAATGATACAATTTTTTTACAATTTTTAGTCAGATTTCAGGGTACAATTTTAAGTCAAATTAAACGATACAATTTCAAATTACATTTAATGGTTCAAATCCTTAAACAGACAATTAAAACACTAAAATTTAACTACAATAGATACAGGATAATTCAACCCAACATACGTTAAAGAGATTAAAGTGTTAAAACGTAACGGCAAATCGATCGCACATTCGAATCAAACTGATTTATCACTTTTCGCGACATTAAACACATTAACCAAGTCGATAAACATTTGATCAATAAATAATCGACCCTATCACCATATGGGGTGGGGGCCGCTGTCTTCAAAATAGGGAACCCTTCATTGTGCCCTTAGAACAGTTGGATTTAAAGCGTTATAGATTTCCTCTTGCTATTAAACAACAGCGTAGTTATGTTCGCTGTTACCACCACAACCGTTAATACTGAATCGTATTACTATACAAAAATATATTTTACATGCAAGATTATGTCATTATGACGAAAGGTCAAGTATAACTTCATGTTGAGTACCATTGGAGGATGGTTCTGTTACGTGTAATGTTCCTTTATATCTTTAAAAAGTAATGTCATTTTTAATAGTCTAGCTAAATTACCAAATAAAATTGATTTCAAAAGCAACGTTTGCCCATGTTGTAAAGGGGACTGTAGATTATTCTTTAGCAGTGTCCATGTATATTTCAATACAGATAAATGCCAGTTAGTAATTGGCGAGCATTTAAAGCTACCGGGTGTACGGTTTAAAAAAAATCCTGGACATAAACCCCATGGACAAAAATCTCCCAATGTTGGGGGGGGGGGGGGGGGATGTAAGGTTACGTCTAGGGATTTATGTCCCGAAGGGGGGAGGAGAAGCCTGGTAAAATAAACGAGTTGATAATAATCGAAACAGAGGACAATGATTAGTGTTGAGAGTCATATGGGGGGGGGGGATGAATGTTAGTGTTGACAGTGAGGCACGGGAGAGGTGATATAGATCTGTGTTTATAGTGATGCGGAGTCTGGGGGGGGGGGGGGGGGGAGAGATTTATGTTGATAGTGATGTAGATAGAGGTAAAGTCGCCAACCTTTTATCCTCGAAACCATGTCTCCAACCCTAAATACCCCACGATATTTCACCAACCCAATGTCACCAAACCCTATTTCACCAACCCAATATCTCCAACCCTACGCCTCCAACCCTACGCCGCCAACCCTACGCCCCCAACCCTAAACAAGCGAGCCACGAAGCGTACAGGTACTTTGCCTTTCTTCTACCCCACATACCTCCTGTGGCTTCTAGCACCGCTTTCTTCTAATTACAGACCGGCCCCTCCAAGACTGGCCCGCGGCAGTGAACCTGTCTAGTCCCTTAAGCCATTTAAGTCCGGCTGTGAGTGATTGACAGCTCTCTCTGGAACCCCACCCGGTCTTACCAAGCTACTGGTTCCTGGGTTCCTGGCAAGTCTAATTAAATCTTTACGTGAATGGTGGTGGTACTAACGCTACTGTTTTTGTAAAAGTGGCGCTGTCTAACGTGAATGTTTTAGTTAGGGAGAATGGTAGTGGCCTTGTCTAAATCGTTGAGCGCCATTTCGTTTATTAAGTCTAA